>NW_026463022.1:0-62575 GCF_021730395.1 Mercenaria mercenaria | reverse complement strand
GATCTTTAGATGTCTTTACATAAAATATATTAAATTAAATATTTTTGACACTTAAACATATTGTTTGAAAATCAAAGGCACCAGTCATAATGATTAAATTCAATGCATAAAATGTAGAAAAATCTTCATAGATTTTACCAATTAACAAGTATTACTGCTTCTACTTAAAAATATAAAAGGCCAATCAGCCTCGCAATTTTGCATTTCAAAATCGATCATTTGATAAAAAGAACTCTGGACTCCTTTCATTCAACCCTCAATGGTTCAAAGAAAACAGTGAACTGCATTTTACCTTTATAATGCCATTTAAAGACTAAAATGCTGTAAGGATTGGATTACCCCTTTAAGTCAGAGTCTTGTGCTCGATCCCCCACCCTACTTAGACATTACTGGTTTGACCTTGGCAAGACATTGTCCGTATCTAATATCCTACCGCCATTACAGTGTTTAAACATAGTAAACTGTAAATAGGGGTGAAAACTCAAAAAAAAAAGCCGAGTATGTTCAACAGAGCAGTCCAAGAAGTCGCCAGATTGCACCATTTACTCTGGCTATATGCAAAAATTTCCCGGGGCTACCCCGGACCCTGTTCATAGGAGGGGGAAACCCCCTCCCAAACCCTCCCCCTCTGCCGCCCCAATGCTCAAATCGTCCCTACGCCCCTGATTTATAGATTGGCATTTAAAATGAAAATAACTCTAGCAAAACACGCAACCACCAGACATCTCAAGGCTTTGATTATGAGTGTAATTCAGTAGAAAACACTTAGAATTTTTCTCTCATTCTGAGACTGGAAATTTCTGTGCTGAAATCATTTGTGTAGTGATAAAGCTGAAACATTAGATTTAAGTTAAGACTTGTCACATTGAGTTCCTGTCGCAAAACATAATTATTTAAATCATAATCATAATTTTTTCTTATAATTATAATGAAGGTGAACTATTGTTTAAGTCACTCTTAAGCATGTAGTTTATTGTTTAAATTTGCTGTTTCTACTGTGTAACAAGCCTCAATTGAAATAAACATCAAACTTATAGATAGTTAATATTGTTTCATCATTGTATCTAGACTAGCCACTAGACTGATAATAACAGTTACTGTATTTCTATATTTTTTTCCTTTTTTGACGAATTCAATTTCATAGAGACAAAAGCCAGTCTATTTTAGAGATTTTCACACAGGACTGATGTTGAAATTATGATATTGGACATAGGATATAGACTGGCTCAGTTCACTACATTCAATCATAAAAATGTAAAAAGATATATCATAGTCTAGGAGCTAGTCTACATTGTATCTTACTCAAGTTACTGAGAATCTATTTGCTGACTGGCACTATTTATTATAGGGGCTGTTCTCTCACAGCATGGCTTTGATACCTGTACATTGTATAAAAATACAGTGTAAACACACTGCAGAGATAAAGGGTTAACTCTGGAATGCTGCTGTGTTATAAATAGAACTCTCAACCAATGAAAATAAAGATATGTAGTACAGCCAAAACACACTAAGTAATCCCAACAGTCCTGTTTTATTTCAAAGGCCTTTTAAATATTTAAAAATAGACAAATGAAACATATTCTCTTTTTAGTAGATATAAGTATTTGTTAAAACATTCTAGTGGAGATTCCTTCAACAATAGATAGCAAAATAGAAAGCTGCTCAAGAATATCAAAAGTTTAAAAGTAAACAGGAACTTCTTTGTTGGAGATATTCCTTTACACATGCAGCTGGAATTTAAACAGTTTATGTTGCTAAAATAACTTTTAAATGGACACTATGTAAGTACATCTATTTACTTATTTTCTATTTAAACATGTTTTATAACATTCAGAAAGCTTCAGAATAAACTTGAGTAAATTAAATGCTGACTCAATCTTTTCAAATGACCATTTATTCTTCAGTGATTCATCTCTTGTCAGTTTATACACAAACTAAATCAATAATAAACATAACTAGAGCTATCACTAAAGGTGATGAATGTACCCCCCCGCATGCACTGACACAGTACATTGCAATTTGACGCACACAAGATTGCATAATTATGTGGACTGTATGTATATAGACTGTATGTATACAGTATAGTAACAAAAAACAAAGTCCCATAACTATGCAGAATATTTATCTAAAAGAATGTAACATGCACCATGCAAAACTAGGGTTGGTACTGATCACTTGTGTGAAGTTTCATTAAATTGTGTGCAAGGGTTTGGTAGATTAGGCACGCACAAGATTGCATATGCAGACTGTATGTACATAGTATGTTAACAAGAAACAAAGTCCCATAACTGTGCAATTTTTGTCGCTGAAAGAACCTAACATGCCCCATGCACAACTACTGTTGTTACTGATCACTTGTGTGAAGTTTCATTAAATTGTGTGAAGGGGATGAGGAGAGATGGTGCGCACAAGATTGTGTCTATGTATATAGTATAGTAACAAAAAAACAAAGTCCCATAACTCTGCAAATTTTTTTTCTGAAAGAACCTAACATGCCCCATGCACAACTACTGTTGTTACTGATCACTTGTGTGAAGTTTCATTAAATTGTGTCAAGGGGATGAAGAGAGATGGTGCACACAAGATTGTGTCTATGTATATAGTATAGTAACAAAAAAACAAAGTCCCATAACTCTGCAAATGTTTTTTCTAAAAGAACCTAACATGCCCCATGCACAACTACTGTTAGTACTGATCACTTGTGTGAAGTTTCATTAAATTGTGTCAAGGGGATGAGGAGAGATGGTGCGCACAAGATTGTGTCTATGTATATAGTAAAGTAACAAAAAAACAAAGTCCCATAACTCTGCAAATTTTTCTTCTAAAAGAACCTAACATACCCCATGCACAACTACTGTTGGTACTGATCACTTGTGTGAAGTTTCATTAAATTCTGTCAAGGGGATAAGGAGAGATGGTGCGCACAAGATTGTGTCTACGGACAGACGGACAGACAACCTGAAACCAGTATACCCCCCTTACGGGGGGGGGGGGGGGGGGGGGGGGGGGGTACAAAAAGGTTTAAATTCTTTTATCATAATTACTTTTCAGATAAAGTATCAGGTGTGTATATGCAGTACCTGACATATGCCAAAACACACATGGATAAAATTATGAGGCCTGAGACATTTTCAGGCTTCAGTGATTTACACACTGCAAAATAAATGGTGCTCACAAAAAAACCCTATTGATGTGTAAACTTTTGTAAGTATTCTGCAGGTACTTTCATCCAGCACAAAACCCACTGAACAGTGTTTATTGTAAGGAATGTTCTTGTAACATCTTTTTACTTAAAAGGGGAATCGCAGGTAGCTGCTACACACACAATTTGTAGGTGTGGTTTATCTGTAGCAGACGGTAAGATTCCAACAGGTATCTGATAATGTTTGCTTTCAGTAACAACTAATGGTCACCAGCATAGAGAACACCAGTATTTCATGTATTTCATAAATAATTGTGTACAGTCGAACTTCGATGGCTCGAACTCGAGTTCCTGTGGAAATTAGTTCGAGTTTTCCATTGTTCGAGCCATCCAAATGGCGGCCATTTGGAATTTGGGAATTCGAGGGCATGATGTGTTACAAACCTTACATCGTAATATATTTTCATATTGTGTGCATGATACGATGATGAATAAAAAACGAACGCTGAAATATGCTTTATTATTTATTTTCAAACATGACATAGATACGAAAAAAAACCACATATAAAACACTGATATGATTATAAGAATTTAGTGAAGGCAACATCAAATGAAAAGCAAACCTTTATGAATCATAGTCCAGTACAAATATTATCAAATAATTATATTGCTTTCAAGTAGCCGACTTAGATATGCCCCCATTTCCGTGTCCTTTTCTAAGTTGTTCAGCCATGCTAAAGCAGTATGAAAGTTTACATCGGATCTCCCGTTCTTATGCAGAAAAAATAAAGACAGTCATTGCTCAATTATTTTAAATAATTCTATTCATAAATCAAAGCCCATAGAAGAATTGCAGTGAACGAAAGTCACTTTATTTAATTTGTTTGTCGTATACCGACGCTAATTACACACGCCGGTTAAAGGGGAAGCTTGGCGAATGTCAGGCAGAGGTGTGAACAACTTTGTAAACACTAGCCATTCCGGAGACAAATTGTCTGTTCGACTGAATAGGTGTAATTATCACTGTAATTAAGCCGAGGGGACCACCAAATGAGTTCGAGAGTTCGAATTTTCGAAGTTCGAGCGATCCGAGGTAGAACTATACAGAAGAAAGAAGGAATAAATTCGGGACCGGGAGAAGAGTTCGAGCGATCCCGGGTGTTCGAAAGATCCGAGTTCGAGCCATTGAAGTTCAACTGTATTTACATTTTTAGTTAAAATGTAAACTTTATATTAGTCATATTAATCAACAGTTGATAACAAATGCAAAGAACAACATTGTTATTCATAAACTTAAATCATAACACATTATTGTAATATCTGTATACATTGCAATATTACTTTTTAAATCAGTAAAATCTTGAATAAATTTATAAATTTAGAGGACTTGATTATAATAAATAACAAGAGCGCCGCCAAGCGGGACAATATACGCCCGAAGGCTTACATCATAGGATGGGAGCAAAATTTTAAGAACTTGACTGTTGTAGCCCCAAAGGACTGGAACAACAAAAGGAAAACTTCAAAAAACAAATCTAAGTCCACAAAAAAAATATTCAAAGTCTACAAAAAAATCCTTATCAGGTACAGGTATGTAAAAATACACCTTAAAATTGGAGGTACCATCTATGTTGTACCACAGAAAAGTGGTCTCGGTTTTTCCCTACGGCCAATAATAAAAAAGTTTCAAAATAAGCTATTTATAGTAACATAAAAGGGAAGTAATTCAAAACAAAATTATTGTAAGTACAAAAAAGAGATCTGCCCAATAAAAACAAGAGCACTGCAAAGCAGAGCAATATACACAAAGCAGTCATATATGACCTTTGACCCTTAAGTGTGACCTTGACCTTGAAGCGAGTCATCCGGAACATGCGCTCTGCACATCGTTACAATGTGGTGAACATTTCTGCCAAGTTTCTTTGAAATCCTTGCAGCAGTTCAAGAATTACAGAGCGGACACGAAACAAACTGATATAACTTTTGACCCCTAAGTGTGACCTTGACCTTGAAGCAAGTGATCCGGAACATGCGCTCTGCACATCGTCTTGGTGTGGTGAACATTTGTGTCAAGTTTCTTTGAAATCCTTCAAGGGGTTCAAGAGTTACAGAGCGGACACGAAACAAACTGATATGACCTTTGACTCCTAAGTGTGACCTTGACCTTGAAGCGAGGCATCCAAAACATGCGCTCTGCACATCGTCTCGGTGTGGTGAACATTTTTGTAAAGTTTCCTAGAAATCCTTCAAGGGGTTCAAGAGTTACAGAGCGGACACGAAATTGCTAACGGACAGACGGACAGACGGACGGACGGACGGACGGACAGACGGACACCAGCGTCATAACATAATACGTCCCTTCGGGCGTATAATAATAAATCATATTCATAAACTGATATGCTACTTGTATATTCATCATTATATATATATTATAATGCTTCAGCCTTTACCAGCCCTTAAATATTCTGTTTATTGTAAATTTTCCAAATTCTTTATTTACCTGGCATAATTGGTAAAGAGGCATCTTTTAGAAATCATTTTTACAGATTTTAATTGTGTTCTTAATGAATATTAAGTTACTTAATGGGAATTTTCAGGAATGCAAATTACATTTATTAGACTAAATACATCAGTCTTCACAAAATGCAATCAATCTACATGTGGATATATAGATGAGGATGCTTCATGCTGGGTCATAAAATAAATCCCTGATCTTGATGAAACAGATAACTGTAATGGTCAGTGGATCATAAACTAATTTGGGTCAAGTTCCATAGACACTAGAAACAATTTTTGAGGGGTTGCAGGATTATCTGTTATGTTGACCTTATTATTTAAAAAATTAAAGAATAAACTATTCTGCCCCAGTAAAGTACATAGCATTACTATAATTTAATTATACAGTTCTGAGCATATAGCATTATTTTAGTACAAAATATATCATATATAAGCAAACAGAAACTGTAATGGAATCATCCGTTCCAGATATGTTGACATTGTGAAATTTCCCGGCAAAATTTTTTTGAGATTTTAGACAAAATGGCTGAAAAACGAGAAATTACTTTGAAAGTATCAAGGGAACAGTTTGATACACTGGTTCATTTTTTTGAATTTAATGACTGGGATTTTGAGAATTCATTAGTCAAATAAGAGTGGACACAGGATGATGAGGAAAATGATTTTAATGATTCTAGTAATAGTGAAAACTTGCTTGTTGTTGAAAATGTGGAAATGCCATGTCCAGTAACTGAGGGAGCAGCAGGCGGTGGGGACAATGATGATGTGACATTGAGTGATGATAATATGGATGACAGACAGGCTAACCTTGTGGATACTGACATGGACAAGCGTGTCAACATTGTTTCCTGAATCCATGCATTACTCTACAATGACAAGTCCTGGCTTGGTAATGGTGCAAATCCACATGAAAGAAATAGTGGGTTACGAAAAAAAAAGGTACCAAAAATACTGGAATATGCAATCCAATGCAGGGGCTTGGTACTTCCCTCAGTATATTCAGAAGAAGAGGGTCATGGTGGCCCTATATCGCTCACCTGTTATCATTGCACTTGAGGACAAGAAGGTCCTCAGAAAAAATATCTAAGTCCAAAGGACAGGAACAACAAAGGAAAGAAATTTAACCAAAAAGAAAAACAAAATTCTTACAAGGTACAGATATGTCAAAATACACCTAAAAATTGGAGGTACCATCCATGTTGTACCACAGAAAAGTGGTCTCGGTTTTTCCCTACGGCCAATAATAAAAAAGTTACTAAAAATAGGCTATTTATAGTAATGTAAAAGGGAAGTAATTCAAAAGAAAATTATTGTAAGTCAACAAAAGAAGGATCTGCCAAATAAATCTGTTAACATAAATGAAATTTCAGATCAGTATCTTCATTAGTTACGGAGATATACCCATTTTAATTTCAAAAATAAAGGGAGGTAATCTGACATAAAATCAGTCCATAGTTATCTACCCTGATTGGCTCGGTCCAACTAATGACAATAATGAAATTTCAAATAAGTCCTGTAAGTACTTACTGATATAAATCCATTTTGATTACAATCAGGGGAGGTAATCAGATATAAAATAACTCTGGAAACTACGAATGGATCTGATTTGTCATGGAATCCAAGATTTATTGTTGTTGAAGATATTTTGGAAGTTTGTATCAAATAAAACCATAAATGAAGTCTCTATATGGCTGCAAAAGCCAAAATAGCCAATTTTTGACATTTAAGGGGCCATAACTCTGGAACCCATGATGGAATCTGTCCAGTTTAAGAAAGGAACCAAGATCTTGTGGTGATACAAGTTGTGTGCAAGTTTGGTTAAAATCAAATCATAAACGAAGTTGCTATTGTGCAGACAAGGTCAAAATAGCTAATTTTGGCCCTTTCAGGGGCCATAACTCTGGAACCCATTATAGGATCTGGCCGGTTCAAAGGAACTGAGATCTTATGGCAACACAAGTTTTGTGCAAGTTTGATTAAATTCAAATCATAAATGAAGCTGCTATTGTGCAGACAAGGGCAAAATAGCTAATTCTGGTCCTTTCAGGGGCCATAACTCTGGAACCCATAATGGAATCTGGCCAGTTCAAGAAAAGAACCAAGATCTTATGGTGATACAAGTTGTGTGCCAGTTTGGTAAAAGTCAAATCATAAATAAAGCTGCTATTGTGCAGACAAGGTCAAAATAGCTGATTTGGGCCCTTTCAGGGGCCATAACTCTGGAACCCATAATGGGATCTGGCCAGTTCAAGAAAGGAACCGAGATCTTATGGTGATACAAGTTGTGTGTAAGTTTGGTTAAATTCAAATCATAAATGAAACCACTATCGTGCAGACAAGAAATTGTTGACGCACGGATGCACACACGACGGAAGAAGGGTGATCACAAAAGCTCACCTTGTCACTATGTGACAGGTGAGCTAAAAAGCAAAAGGCATTAAACAGGACAAGAACAGAGACTGATGTGTGGACATTAAGGGAGATTATGCCAGCATGTGTAATTAATCAAGTACGGGGCTTGTACCCAAACCTTCCAGGTCAGCCATACATGGGCCATAAATGGAACTAGATACCCAAAATTCATCTATATTTTAAAAATAAAATGACAAAAGAAACTAAAATTCTGTATTATGTAATAATGTATGTATACTAAAAAGTTACATTCATTTCAAAACAGTGACTTATATGTATCATAAAAAGAACTAGAAAATGCTTTTGTAAAAAAGCGCATGTCTCCCCCAATGCAAAGTCCTATAGGCAAGAAGTCAATAGGGGTCAGGAGCGAAAGTCAAAGAGACACTGATGGTTGGCTGCAATAGGGATCATCTACCTGGCATGTCCAGTCATCCCGCTAAATTTCAACACTCTTGGCCTAGTGGTTCTCAAGTCACTGTTCAGGCTCCTGTGACCTTGACCTTTGATCAAGTGACCTCAAAATGAATAGGGGTCATCTACTCTGCATGTCCAATCATCCTATTAAGTTTCAACATTGTAGGTCAAGTGGTTCTCAAGTTATTTCCAAAAAATGATTTTACATGAACAGGCCACTGTGACCTTGACCTTTAATAGACTGACCCCAAAATCAATAGGGGTCACCTACTCTGCATGTTCAATCATCCTATGAAGTTTCAACATTCTGGGTCAAGTGGTTCTCAAGTTATTGATCGGAACTGGTTATCAATGTTCAGGCCCCTGTGACCTTGACCTTTAACGGAGTGACCCCAAAAACAATAGGGGTCATTTACTCTGCATGAACAATCATCCTATGAAGTTTCAACATTCTGGGTAGAGAGGTTCTCAAGTTATTGATTGGAAATGGTTTTCCATGTTCAGGCCCCTGTGGCCTTGACCTTTAACAGAGTGACCCTAAAATCGTTAGGGGTCATCTACTCTGCATGACCAATCATCCTATGAAGTTTCATCATTCTGGGTCAAGTGGTTCTCAAGTTACTGACCGGAAATGGTTTTCAATGTTCGGGCCCTTGTGACCTTGACCTTTCACAGAGTGACCCCAAAATTGTTAGGGGTCGTCTACTCTGCATGACCAATCATCCTATTAAGTTTCAACATTCTGGGTCAAGTGGTTCTCAAGTTATTGACCGGAAATGGTTTTCAATGTTCAGGCCCCTGTGACCTTGACCTTTAATGGAGTGACCCCAAAATCGATAGGGGTCATCTACTTTGCATGTACAATCATCCTATGAAGTTTCAACATTCTGGGTCAAGTGGTTCTCTAGTTATTGATCGGAAATGGTTTTCCATGTTCAGGCCCCTGTGACCTTGACCTTTGATGGAGTGACCCCAAAATCAATAGGGGTCAATTACTCTTTATGACCATTCATCCTATGAAGTTTCAACATTCTGGGTCAAGTGGTTCTCTAGTTATTGATTGGAAATGGTTTTCAATGTTCAGGCCACTGTGACCTTGACCTTTAATGGAGTGACCCCAAAATCGATAGGGGTCATCTACTTTGCATGTACAATCATCCTATGAAGTTTCAACATTCTGGGTCAAGCGGTTCTCTAGTTATTGATCGGAAATGGTTTTCCATGTTCAGGCCCCTGTGACCTTGACCTTTGATGGAGTGACCCCAAAATCAATAGGGCTCAATTACTCTTTATGACCAATCATCCTATGAAGTTTCAACATTCTGGGTCAAGTGGTTCTCTAGTTATTGATTGGAAATGGTTTTCAATGTTCAGGCCCCTGTGACCTTGACCTTTGACGGAGTGACCCCAAAATCAATAGGGGTCATCTACCCTTCATGACCAATCATCCTATGAAGTTTCAACATTCGGGGTCAAGTGGTTCTCTAGTTATTGATCGGAAATGGTTTTCAATGTTCAGGCCCCTGTGACCTTGACCTTTTACGGGGTGACCCCAAAATCAATAGGTGTCATCTACTCTTCATGACCAATCATCCTATGAAGTTTCAACATTCTGGGTCAAGTGGTTCTCTAGTTATTGATCGGAAATGGTTTTCAATGTTTAGGCCCCTGTGACCTTGACCTTTAATGGAGTGACCCCAAAATCGATAGGGGTCATCTACTTTGCATGTACAATCATCCTATGAAGTTTCAACATTCTGGGTCAAGTGGTTCTCTAGTTATTGATCGGAAATGGTTTTCCATGTTCAGGCCCCTGTGACCTTGACTTTTGATGAAGTGACCCCAAAATCAATAGGGGTCAATTACTCTTTATGACCAATCACCCTATGAAGTTTCAACATTCTGGGTCAAGTGGTTCTCTAGTTATTGATTGGAAATGGTTTTCAATGTTAAGGCCCCTGTGACCTTGACCTTTGATGGAGTGACCCCAAAATCAATAGGGGTCATCTACTCTTCATGACCAATCATCCTATGAAGTTTCAACATTCGGGGTCAAGTGGTTCTCTAGTTATTGATCGGAAATGGTTTTCAATGTTCAGGCCCCTGTGACCTTGACCTTTGACGGAGTGACCCCAAGAACAATAGGGGTCGTCTACTCCAGCAGCCGTACAACCCTATGAAGTTTGAAGGTTCTAGGTCAAATGGTTCTCCAGTTATTGCTCGGAAATGAAGTGTGACGTACGGACGGATGGACGGACGGACGGAAGGACGGACGGACGGACAGGGCAAAGACATAAATATTCACCTAAGAATTATTACAAATGGATAACATGTCATTTGGAATTATGACTATGATGGACCTAGGACTCAGGTTATCATAATATCTAAATCAAAGAAGCATAATAAAAAAGCATGCAGATGTGCATGCATTCAAAACTAACCATAATCTAAAGTAAACACATTTTTTATAATGTCAACTTTATATCTTGTACATGAAACCCTGCTAGGAACAAAATATCCATACACACAAGTGGGTTATATACATCTTGTGGTTGTTTACATCACATGACTTGGGTCAATGTCATTTCAGATTCAAATTTTCAATAAAATACCTTGTTATTTCTATTTTGTAACTGCTGTATCTAATTTATTCAATGGGTTATTTGTGGAAGGAATGCATTTTTGTGAACAGAAAACATCTCCCCACAACTGCATATTTTTTTTAAAAAATAAATACAACTTATTTCTGGTAAATTCCTGAAAAATCTTTCTCTGATGAAAATTGTTGCAAAAAACAGCCACCATTTGAAATTTGGCTCCTCCCACTTCTTTTTATAGCAAAGGTTGGGGTTTAACAGTTCTAGTAAACTTCTACCTTTAATACAAAACAATTTTCTTTTATCTAAGCATATTCACTTCAAGAATGTTTAAGTCTAATGAGCAAAGTTGAATTAAGTGCTTTAATAATATCATGAAAATGATGTGAATTAATTGACAGTTTAAAAAGGAAAAATTACATAAGCTGCTCTAATGATTATATATATTCCTTTCTTTCATTATTTATTTCATATCATGTTTCAAACACATGCAGTGATGGTATACACCTCATGGACTTGATGGCAAATGGTGGAAAACAGTGGCATTCTCCATGCTGGTTGGTGGAGATATATCTATGGCAAACAGTGGCATTTAGAGAAAAACAGTGGCATATTTTACACTGATTGCCACAACAGTTATGGTGGCAAATAGTGGAAAATTTTAGTGGCAAATGGTGAAATACGTTCCAATACTCCACTGATAGTGGCATTCAATGGAAAACAATGGCAGTTTTTACATCAATATGTGACAGTGGCAAACAGTGAAAAACTTTAATGGCAAATAGTGAAAAATGTTCCAATACTCCACTGATACTGGCATTTGATGGAAAAAGGTGGAAAATTTTGACTGGCCTTTCCATCCTCTATTTTTTCAATGTTTTCCATCAGTTTCCACTCAAAGAGGCTTGTTCCAATACTCCACTGTTTTCCAATGATTTTTCAGTGGAAAATGATGGCAAATTTACAGAAGGGATGATTTTGAAGTCTTTTGAGTATGAACTAATTTCCTTTCTTTTTGAGTTGAATTTTGAATTTTTTATCTTTAGATTGTTTTCTTCATGAATTTCCAAATTGTGAAAAATGATATCGCCAAAGTTTGTTATCCGGAACTTGCAGTTTATGCAGCTGAATTCTTCCATTTTGCCTGAAAATAAACAAAAAATGTTTTAATTCATAACTTTCTTATCCCAAGAAATGTACAGAATCATTGAAAATACTCCCAAGACATGGAACAGATAGATCGCGTAAACTCGCAAGTGAGGTTCAGAATCACCGGCAAGAAACGTACAGTAGTCCTATTTTACATCCTGTCTTTAAATCTTGTTTTTATGTTCAAAATTGTTCATCCATATAACAAATAACGATAATACCTTTTGTTATTAATTAATTGCAGCGGTACAAACTCAAAACTCCGTGTTCAACTAATTTAAACTTGATAAAATCCTATTTTCTTTCGTGTGTAGTGCTGATCTCGTTCTAGTCTGAGGCGAGTTTCATGAATTTTATTGCCTTAATGCTAAAAATTATAACGTTGCGTATCATAGGTCAACAATAAAGTTTGTTGGCTAAAATATATATACAGATTGACTTACTTATCATTCAACAGTATCCTCATGAACACGAATTTTTAACTCGTCTCGACGCAAAATGGCTGACACTGAAATCCGCTCGCAAGATCCGGTTGGGGTTCAGTTCGTTTATATACTGTGATTATATTTTATCAAATTAAACAGGAAAAAATATCACAATTTCACAGTAATTTATGGTATCATGTTAGCAAGTTCAGGCTGTTTTGTCAATGTTCATGCTACAATTTGCACTGTTTGATGCGATTCCATTGCAAAATGGAACAATTTATTTTAATCAAATCAAATTTAGCACTGTATAAATTATAGCCTTTTTATATGGCATAGTTCCGTCCCAATAACAGATTTTATCACTTACCAAACAATTTATTTATTTTGTTGGGTTTAACATCCCACCAACACAATTAAAGGTCATACGGCGAATTTCCAGCTTTGATGGTGGAGGAAGACCCCTGGTGCCCCTCAGTGCATTATTTAATCTTGAGTGGGCATCCGGGTAGAGTGATCATTTTGTTTAACCAGGTAGACATTTTGTAAATGTTTAGTAGTCAAACACAACATAAGACTTGTTTAAAAGTGTAAACAAAGGAGCCTTAAACATGAGGGTCATGAGGACCTAAAGAAGCTCACCTGACTTTGACCTTAAATGTGTCATGATACATTGTATCATTAAAAGCAGCTGTTTGTTTAAGGTGAGAAACATTCATTTCAATAAATGACCCTGGCAAAAAGTCTTGCAAAAACTTGAGATGACCTTGAAGTTTAGCCAACATCTATCAAGCAGTTCATGAGAAGAAGTTATTTAAGCTTTTGGGGTTTATACAGTCCCTAAGTGTAGTTGAGGAAACCTATTTGAAACAAGAATGATGTCAACATTGTGTGACATATGCCCCTTGAAAATACTTGATAGAATAATACATCAAGCTGACAACAGGGCCATAATAGTCTACCTATATATCTGAAAAAGAGGCCTAGAAATTTCCTTTGATGGCATTCTTCGTTAATGCTAAACAGCAATGTTCAAGGCTAACTTTGATTAATCGAGGAGTTCATGAGTAGAAGTCATTGAAAGGTATTTCTACTTTTAGCTCTAACAGCCCCTAAAATGGGCCAAAGGCCCCCATTTGAGCACATTTGGGAGAGGGCTTTAGAATCATACTACAAATGAAGAACTGGCCAAAATAACCCCCATCTGAACAAGATTTGCAGAGGATCTTATAATGATGCTAAAGTCTGATGAAGATCCAGTTGATTAACAGTATTTCTAATTTTGTCTGTAGCTTCCCCTAATAAGGGCAAAGCTCCCCCAGGTGAACAAGTTTCGGAGAGGACCTCATAACTATGCTACATATCAAATGCCCCCATAAAGAGACCTTGGAGAGGACTTCATAATGATGCTAAAGATCAAGTGTAATGAAGATCTATCCAGCAATTCACGAGAAGAAGTCATTTAAATGTGTTTCTACTTTTAGCTCTAATGGTCCCTAAAATGAGCCAAGAGCCCCCATTTGAGCAAATTTGGGAGAGGACCTTAGAATCATGCTACAAATGAAGAAGTTTGAAGATCCATCTAGCAGTTCTTAAGATGTCATTTAAAGGCCTAAAAGGGGCCAAGCTAAAACATTTAACAAACAATAGAGGACCATGCCAGGATGTTACTTACCAAGTTTGGTGCAATTCTTGGAGGAGGTGGCATGTGAAGAACAAGAGGGTCATGATGACCCTGGATCGCTCACCTGAGTAATATGAGCCACATGTTTCAAATGGCAAACTGATGCTAAAATATTAAGAAGGTAGGTCAGTAGGTCACATTCATGGTCACTGAAAGTCAGTTTTAAGATCGGTGTGCAAAACTGTACATGTCATCCAAATGTCAAGGCTGTATCTTAAAAAACAAGAAAGTAGGTCAGTAGGTCAAGGTCACATTCAAGTGATCCCTAATCGCTTGGGTCATCAGGTAAATATAATCAAACAGTCTAGAGAATATGATCTGAGAATTTTTTAAGTATCTTTTCCAATATAACACATAATTATAACAAGTCACTCTCAGGGAGGGGCCTCTTTTCATTCCAGGGGCATAATTTGAACAAACTTGTTATAGATCCACCAGGCAATGCTACATAACAAATATAAAAGGCCTAGGCTTTGAACTTTCAGACAAGAAGACCTTTATTTTTTTCCTATATAAGTCTATGTTAAATTTGTTACCCCCAGGGCAGGGCCTCTTTTCATCCTAGGAACAACTTTGGTAGAGAAACACTAGCTGGAAAGGCAACGTACTTTATATCAAAAGCCTTGGCCTTGCAGTTTCATGCAAGGAGATTTTTGAAAAAAAATTTCCTATATAAGTCTATGTAAAACTTGAGACATTCCGGGGCAGGGCCTCTTTTCAACCCGGGGGCATAATTTGTATAATTTTGGTAGAGGACAACAAGGCAATGCTACATACAAAGTATCAATGGCCTAGCTCTTGTGGTTTTAGACAAGTAGATTTTTTTAGTTTTTTACTATACAAGTCTATGTAAAACTTGTGACCCCCAGGGCGGCGCCCCTTTTCACCCCAGGGGCAAAATTTGAATAATTTTGATAGAGGACCATAAGATGATGTCACATGCCAAATATCAAGGTTCTATCGACTCCTTGCAGTTCTGGACAAGAAGATATTTAAAGCTTTTCCTTTCGGTTGCAATGGCAACCAGAGTTCTGCATGGAATTAAATTATTTGAATAATTTTGAAAGGGGACTATCCAAGGATCATTCCTGTGAAGTTTGGTGTAATTCTGCCCAATGGTTTTCAAGAAGAAGATTTTTTTTAGAAAATGTTGACGGACGGACGCACGACAGATGACACACAACGCACGTCGCACAACAGACATTGAGTAGTCACAAAAGCCTTTGGCTCAGATGAGCTAAAAATGTGGACGGATGGACGATGGAAGGTGAGCAATCACAATAGCAAGTGAGCTAAAAAGGTATGTGTGATAACAAGACATGATCTTGTTAACACACCCTTACTTGCCTTGAAAATGACAATAACAACAGTTTTATGCTAGAATGTACACTTAAAGCAACAGTTGTACAAGAATGAACAGTTTCCAAATACAAAGTAGCTTTACCTTCCCCTGGAGCTGTAAAATAACAGCACAAACTTTATACTAATCTGTAATTATGACCAAAATTGCATTAATAGCTTCCAATGCAGATATAAGGTAAAACAGAAAAGATATATGAAGGTTTTTCCTTAATTTATCACAGCAACTGAATAATAGTTGCCTCTAAAAGATGAATACCTTAAAATGCATGTGTTAATACAGTGTCTTATTGTATTTTCTATTACAAGTATTATGAATTGAAATTCTGTCTGATGTAATAAATTTCTAGTAAATACACATTGATATTCAATATTTACATGGCTCAATTCTGCATTAAATTATCAGGGCTGAGCTCAGTCACAAATTTTGCAACAATGAACCCATGGCCCATGTGTTTAGAATTTCTAATGAGCTCTCATGGCTATGACAACAAGTAAAGGTTGAGCTTACAATAGATAACAACACTCAACTAATTGTGTACATATATCACATTGTTATATGAGAAACATGCATTTTACTGGTCATTAATCCACAGAAAATGTTTATTGTGACTCGACATTAAAATGTTTGCCTGATATTGAAATGTTTGCCATTCCAACAGTCATGATTTCAGATCTACGTATGTCAAAATGTATGCAATATCGGATAAATTAAAACAATGTGAAAGAAGAAGAAAACAAGAGCTGCTTTTGAGAAAAGCGCATGTCTCCCAAAACTGCCTATTATCACCTGCATAGTAGTCTGTCTTTATATACTGTTTACTCACAGAAAAAAGACCTTTGATACTTTTGGAGGAATTTTTGGAGTAAGTTTTGGAGTATCAAGTGGCCTATCGGTAATCCTAGGGCCATAATTCTGAAGTGCTTGGGCCGATTTGGCTAGTTATCTAACTTGGCCGTGGACTTATTGGCATATACATTTTGTTCAAGTTTGGTAATGATTAGATGAAAATGTTTGACAATGGGGACAAGATCTGTAACAGACAGACAGATGGATGGACAGGAGTAGATCAATATATCTCCCACCACAGTGGTTTGGGAGACATAACAAGGCTGTAAATATTTATTAATATAAATTACAGTTTTGTTATTTCCATTTCGGCATGAAATACATGGCTCATAGTGTTTTAAAGTACACATGCAGGAACACCCATATATATTTCATGCCCAAAATAAAATTACTAAAAGCATAATTTAGATACAATACTCATTCAAGCACCTTTACAACTACAAACATTTAAACACGTTTTTAACTAGTTCTCCTTTTAAATGCACAGAACCTTATCAAAAGTTGTCATCTTCTAAATATGCATTCTAAAATTTACAAGAAATTTAGAAAACAACCTTACCATCTGTTGTTGTTGCTGAAAATAGAAAAAAGACCATAATATTATTAACATCACTTTGCAAGCAAATGTACATTTTTTATAAATCTACATAAAGTTTTTTTTTCATGGCCACTCTACTGCAAATTCATTTTGTTTTATTCATGCTTTGCTTTCATACTTTATGTTTTCTATTATAAAGAATGTTTAAATTCAATTCATACAATTCTGACATTATCTAATTATTAATAGCAGATAGATGTACAGGGCTCCAGATAAGATGCGTATTAGTGTAAATTACGCTTTGAAATAATGCATAAATGCATGTCTAATAATTTTTAAGCGTATTAAAACGTATATGAAATTACAGAAATGCACGCAATGACCTTTCATTAGCGTAAACAAAAACTGAATCGTCTATATGCTTTATGTAACAGAGCACGGTCGGCATTACTTCTTCCACATTGAATGTACACATGTAAGCATTGAATGGTACCCATAAACCGAAGTTAAACTACTTTTTACACTCAATGCCTGCGTATATCATATAGTTGAAAATTTAAATATTGATGGTATGATGGTGTATTTTAAAGTGGTGTTGATTTAAAATATCAACTTCCAATGCTGAGTAAACAACAACAAGAGAGCCATGATGGCCCTATATATTGCTCACCAGAGTTGATCTGGCCTACTGACCTTGTTTTTTACCCCACATGAGCCAGTTTTGAATTTAACCTAGAGATCATCAAGACAAACATTCTGACCAAGTTTCATAAAGATTGAGTCTCAACAGTAGCCTTTAGAGTGTTCACAAACTTTGCCTTTGATTTGACCATGTGACCTAGTTTTTGCCCTAAATGACCCAGATTAAAACTTGACTTAGAGATCATCAAGACAAACATTCTGACCAAGTTTCATAAAGACTGAGTCACAACCGTGGCCTATAGAGTGTTCACAAACTTTTCATTTGATCTTGCCTACTGACCTAGTTTTTGACCCCACATGACCCAGTTTCGAACTTGAAGTAGAGATCAACAAAAAAAACATTCTGACCTAGTTTTATAAAAATTAGGTCACAAATGTGGCCTCTAGAGTGTTCATAAAGCTTTTCCTTTGATCTTGCCTACTGACCTAGTTTTTGACCAAACATGACCCAGATTTGAACTTGGCCTAGAGATCATCAAAAACATTCTGCCTAAATTTCATAAAGATTGGGTCACAAATGTGGCCTCTAGACTGTTCACAAGCTTTTCCTTTGATCTGGCCTACTGACCAAGTTTTTGACCCCACATGACCCAGTTTCGAACTTGACCTAGAGATAATCAAGACAAACATTCTGACTAATTCTAATGAGTTTCAAACTTTAACTGTTGTCGCTAGAGTGTTGACAAGATTTTACTTTTATCTGGCCTAGTGACCTAGTTCTTGACCCCACATGACTCAGTCTCAAACCTCAAACTTGTAAGAAAAACTGAACAAATTTCAAAGTTCAAAAAGGGCCATAATTCAGCCAAAATAGTTGTCAGAGCTATGTACTCTTGCCTACAGATGGAAATCATAATGATAAATAAATGTTAAAGTTTAAAAGCCATATGTCAAATAGTCTTGACAAAACATGGACATATACAAAACAGAACCAATGTCCAAGTTCATAAAGGGCCATAATTCTGCCAAAAAAAATGACAGAGTTACGTACTCTTGCCTATTGATAGAGACTATTATACTGAACAAGTTATAAAAGTTTCAAAGCCATATGTCAAACACTTTACACAAAATATAAACTGGTACGGAAAACTTAACCAAGATTTATAAGTCAAAAGGGGCCATAATTCAGCCAAAATGCTTGATGGAGTTATGTACTCTTGCCTACAACTGGACATGGTGATGGTAAACAAGTGTTGAAAGTTTCAAAGCTTTATCTCAAAAGACTTTGTCAAAATGTAGACTGGTACGAAAAACTTAACCAAGATTTCTAAGTCAAAAAGGGGCCATAATTCAACCAAGATGCTTGATGGAGTTATGTACTCTTGCCTACAACTGGACATGGTGATGGTAAACAAGTGTTGAAAGTTCCAAAGCTTTATCTCAAAAGACTTTGTCAAAATATGAACTGGTAAGAAAAACTTAACCAAGATTTCTAAGTCAAAAGGGGCCATAATTCAGTCAAAATGCTTGACAAAGTTATGTACTCTTGCCTATAACTGGACATGGTGATAGTAAACAAGAGTTGAAAGTTTCACAGCTTTATCTCAAAAGACTTTGTCAAAATGTGGACTGGTACGAAAAACTTAACCAGGGTGTGACGCCGACGCCGTGGTGAGTAGGATAGCTCTACTTATTCTTCGAATAGTCAAGCTAAAAATTGGGTCATAACTTTGGCCTCTAGAGTCGGGGTTCACCAACTACACCGTCACCCCTGATCCAGCAATGAAGGATGCCTTCTTCTTTAGGTCCTCCATCTTGCCGTGCACTTTGATTTTCATTGGGGTGCTGTTTGGCCACACACTTTTCCTTTGGTTCTGCAGACGTGGACATCTCTGCAGAATGTGCTCAGCAGTTTGCTGTTCCAGGCCACAGGGGCACATCGGAAGAGACAATTTAAGCTTTGTGCACATGTGGGCATTTAACCTCCAGAGTGTTAACAAGGCAAATGTTAATGCATGACTGAGCCGCCACCAGACAATGACCAGTCACAATAGCTCATTTTGAGCACTTCATGTTTCGGTGAGCTAAAAACAAGAGCTCTCTGATGACAGCCTACTCAACTTTTCTCAAGGCTCAACTCTGAATTAGAATTTTGCCAGTAAGGCCTTTTATTTTTTATTTTTAGTTTACGGAACCGCCGCTCAGAAAAAAAACAAATAAAATTGCTATGATATCAAAGCTTGCAGAAGAAAAAATGCATCGCATATTCCAAAAAGAAAAAAAACTGTCTCATTCTTTGAATACCCGTTCCGGCAAACGAGTCAAATCAACATTAGGAATTCCTATAATTCTATTTTTAAACTTAATATCTTATGCGTGACGTAACATCCAACTAAAATTACCGATATATACTGCGCTCAATCAGCATGCTTCTTACGCAATTCATGAAACGTTTAAAAATGTCTGCGCCCAGGCTGTATTATTTCCAAAGTTTCCAAAGTTATTTTAATGAAAATGCAACAACATTCAAAATTGCGACGTATAGCAGGGCAGATAATTGAAACAATACTGCATTTGGTGATGCAAGCATGAAATTTGGCATGTGTACTCGTCTGAGCCTACTTCTTTCAAAAAGCCCGTTAACCACTTGAAAATTCAAAATGGCGGCCATTTTTCAAGATGACCGCCACAGGAAGTTGATTTTTGACTCTAACAGACCTATACAGAGTTTATTTTTTGTCAGTTTTGAGAAAAATATCTCTTAAGATGCTTTGCGTGTGCAAAACCTATTTTTGATACACAAAAAGACTGGTTTCAAAATCCAATATGGCATCTTTTTTCAAGATGGCCGCCGTTTCATGTAAAAAGCACTAATTTGCCATTAACACTGACGTTTCTAGTCAAATCAATTTTAATGTTATGGACAAATAACATATTTAGAGTGTTGAAGGACAGTTTTTTCTCGTCTGCGACTTTTAAAACTGATGGCGGACAGAGGCGTAGCTTTTACGACGCGACGGCAATGACGACGGCAGCGGTGACGTCAACATTAAGGTTGTATGTCAAGTTTTTTTTCTCAGAAACTACTCTGTTTATTGGATTGAAACTTCACACGTGTCTTTGTAATCATTAGGCGCTGTACAAAGACAAGTTCCATAACTCTGAAAAACATTTTAACAAAAAATATCTCCCTTTTAAATGTTAGAATTCTCTCAGAAACTACTGTTTAAATTGGGTTGAAACTTCACACATGCCTTCATTGTCATTAGGCACTGTACAAAGCCAAGTTCAATATTTTGACATGAATTTTAACAAAATTACCCACTTTTAAAGCTGGAAATTGTTTTTGTGTCTCTAAATGGAATATATTTTAATTATGTCCCTTTCTGGCCGTCACTGCTTGATTGGAACGTGTAGTCAAACTTTATATAAGGCAGACATTTTTAGAATTAAAGTGTATGTAGCAATCCATGTAGACACATCAATTTTGATAAGCAAAAGACCTGCTTTGTGTCATAGGTGAAACAATGCAGATCTACCATACTTGTTTCCTCTGGAAGGCATGTCTCAAGACCTTATTTTTTGGCCAAATAGTTGTCACATTTGCAGCTGTATAGATCTGTACACGGGAGTCTAATTGCATTTACATACCACAACATTCTGTTTTACATGCACATTTGTCTGTTCTTTACAGCTATTTGCAACTGGTGGGTTGTTGTCCAGTGTATCTGCCAAAGGTCACCATGTTTCTACCATTCCCATTCAGCAGGATTCTCGACTTCCATTTGGCAAAACAGTGCTTGTTCCCATATGCAACCAGCTAGGTATGCATCACGCTTTGTGTGTTTGGCAAAGGCTGCTTGAGTTTGGGGAATAACATCATATAACCCCTGTTTTGGGGCAAACATGTCCAGTCTGACCGATAAAGATGACAAACTTTTCAAGAACCATTTTGTTTTCATTAGTCATCGCTGTCCCATATACTCCTTGGTTCTCTAAGACATTTGTCACTTCCCGACAAACATTCCAAATTCTACAAAAAGCCTTTCTACCCTTTCCCCGTAAACCTGACAATACTGATTGACATGGCCGAATGATTAAATGACATGTATGGGAAACCAATGCAAATTTGGTCTCAGTTTGAAGGTTAACCACAGCTGTACAGGCCAAGCCCTTCCAGCTCAGAAAATACATGAAAAGCGATGACAACAAAAACGAAATGAGGTCATGGCGCTAGATGAAGGGTTACTAGCAACAGGAAAATCCCATCCAATTGGTGCAGTTTCTTGGGGGATAATGATAACAAGACTGATCTTTTTATTTTTCGGCCAACAGACATGTTGAATTGCACACACAAATAACTGTAAATTTGATCAGAGAGGAAAAGACTGTGCAATCAGGAGAATCAGTCTTGAAGGTCTGACACAAAGCAGTCATAAGGAATTCGATATACGGATGGTTATGCATGCATGCTGTTGTGGAGGGTCATAAACATTCTGCCAGTAAAGCTACAGACACAGATTTCGTTGCCACCACTATTCATGTATTTTCTGAACTGAAAGATCGTGGCCTTGAATAACTGTGGGTAGCCTTCGGACAGGGAACAAATTTGGGATGGATTCCCATAAATGATGTCATTATCAACTGGCCATGAGAAAGCAGAAGGTATTGCTTTCTTTCATGCGTTTACATGTTTTGATGCAGTGTCAGGTTTCCGGGGGGAAAGGTGAAAAGACTGTTTGACAAACTTGGAATGTTTGTTCGGAAGTGACAAATGTCTTTAAGATTTTAGGTGTATATCTGCCAGTGATATCTAATGAGAACAAGGGGTTCGTAAAAAGCTTGTCATCTTTATGTAAGACAGATCGATTTCTATAGCAGATATTTATGGCGTCAGACTGGACATGTTTGCCCCAAAACAGATGTCATATGATGCTCTTGGCCCAACACAAGCAGCCCTTGCCAAACACACAAAGCGTGCTGCATACCAAGCTGGTTGGATATGGGGACAGGCATTGTTTGCAAAACGGAAGTCAAAAATCTTGCTGAATGGGGATGGGAGAAACAATGTGACCTTTGGCAGATGCACTAGACAACAACCTACCAGTTGCAAATAGCAGTAAAGAACTGAACAAATGTGCATGTAAAACAATGTTGTTCTATGTGTAAATGCAATCTTTCTGGACTCCCGTTTATGGATTTATACAGCTGCAAATGTGACAACTATTTGGCAAAAAATATAAAGTTTTGAGACATGCCTTCCAGGGGAAACAAGTACAGTAGATCTGTATTTTTCACCTATGCAAAAAGCAGGTCTTCTGTTTATCAAAATTTTATATGTCTACGTGGATTGCTATATACTTTAATTTTAAAAATGTCTGCGTTATATAAAGCTGGAGAACAAGTTCTAATCAGCAGTGATGGCCATAAAGGGACATAATTGAATAACATTCCATGTAGAGACACAAAAACTCAACGTTAAAATTTCTAATTTTGAAAGGGGGATAATATTGTTATCATTTATGTCAGAGTTATGGAACATGGCTTTGTACAGTGCCTAATGACCATGAAGGCGCATGTGAAGTTTCAACCCTATAAACCTATAGTTTCTGAGAAAAATACTTAATACGAAGACCTAACGTTGAAAAGTCAAAGTTTAAAAGAGAGATAATTCTGTTAAAAACTATGTAAGAGCTATGAAACTTGGCCTGGTACAACGCCTAATGGCCACAAAGGCATCTGTGAAATTTCAACCCAATAAACAGAGTAGTTTCTGAGATAAGGACTTGATATACAAACTTAACGTTGACGCCACCACCGCCATCGTCATTACCGTCCCGCCGGAAAAGCTACGCCTTAGTTCGCCGTCAGTTCCTAAAATCACAGGCGAGACAAAACCTGTCCTTCAACACTCTAAATATGTTATTCGACTATAACATTAAAATTGATTCAACTAGGAACGTCAGTATTAATGGCAAATTAGTTCTTTCACATAAAACGGCGGCCATCTTGAAAAAAGACGCCATATTGGATTTTGAAACCAGTCTTATTGTGTCTCGAAAATATGTTTTGCACACTTAAAACATTTTAAAAGATATCATTTCCTCAAAATTGACAAAAAAGAACTCGGCGTAGGTCTGTTCAAGTCAAAAATCAACTTCCTGTGGTGGCCATCTTGAAAATGGCCGCCATATTGAATTTTCAAGTGGCTAACGGCTTTTTTGAAAGATGGAAGCTGAGACGAGTACACATGCCAAATTTCATGCTTGCATCACCAAATGCAGTATTTTCCCGAATAACTGACTTAATATGCCCAGCTAAAGACAAATATTGACTACTGTTAAATCATTAATATTCATGAGGGACTAATTTTCGTGGATTTCGTGGTTGAGTCAATCCACGAAATTTAATCCCAACGAACAAGTAAAATTCCCATTCATTTTATGTTTAAAAGTTGAAATCCACGAATTCATATCCCCACGAAATTGCCATTCTGACCAGAACCACGAAATTCCATGCCCACAAAATTAAATGATTTTACAGTAACAGAATTTTCAAAGATAATGGCAAAGATGAACTGTATTGTATGTATGTTGTCATATAGTTGTAACCCGTAAGTTTCAGACTGGGTCCATAATCAGCCAAGATTCTTGATAGCTGCTGAGTGTAAAATCATATCCATGGGTGTGGGTGTAAGATCTGACAACAAGAGGGCCATGAAGGCCCTGTATCGCTCACCTGACCTACTGACCTAAAGATCATCAAGATTAACATTCTGACCAAGTTTCATTAAGATATGGTCATAAATGTGGCCTCTAGGGTGTTAACTAGCTTTTCCTTTGATTTGACCTGGTGACCTAGTTTTTGACCCCACATGACCCAGATTCGAACTTGACCTAAAGATTATCAATGCTAACATTCTGACTAATTTTCATGAAGATATAATCATAAATATGGCCTCTAGAGTGTAAACAAGCTTTTCCTTTGATTTGACCTAGTTTTTGACCCCACCTGACCCAGATTTAAATTGACCTAAAGATCATCAACATTAACATTCTGACCAAGTTTCATTAAGATATTGTCATAAATGTGGCTTACACAGTGTTAACTAGCTTTTCCTTTGATTTTACCTGGTGACCTAGCTTTTGACCCCATCTGACCCAGATTTAAAGTTGGCCTACAGATCATCAAGATTAACATTCTGACCAAGTTTCATAAAAGATTCAGTCAAAAATATGGCATCTAAAGTGCTAACTAACTTTTCCTTTGATCTGACCCGGTGACCTAGTTTTTGACCCCACAAGACCCAGATTCGAACTTGACCTAAAGATCATCAAGATTAACATTCTAACTAAGTTTCATGAAAAAAAAGTCATAAATGTAGCCTCTAGAGTGTTAACAACCTTTTCCTTTGATTTGACCAAGTGACCTAGTTTTTGACCCCACTTGACCCAGATTTGATCTTGACCTGAAGATCATCAAGATTAACATTCTGACCAAGTTTTATTAAGATATGGTCATAAATGTGACCTCTAGAGTGTTAACTAGCTTTTCCTTTGATTTGACCTGGTGACCTAGTTTTTGACCCTACATGACCCACATTCAAACTGGACCTAAAGATCATCAAGGTTAACATTCTGACCAAGTTTCATGAAGACATTGTCATAAATGTGGCCTCTACAGTGTTAACAAGCTTTTCCTTTGATTTGACCTGGTGACCTAGTTTTTGATCCCAGATGACCCAATATCGAATTCGTCCAAGATTTTATTGAGGGTAACATTCTGACCAAGTTTCATTAGGATTGGGCCAAAATTGTGACCTCTAGAGTGTTAAGAAGCTTTTCCTTTGGTTTGACCTGGTGACCTAGTTTTTGACCCCAGATGACCCAATATCGAACTCGTCCAAGATTTTATTGAGGGTAACATTCTGACCAAGTTTCATTAAGATTGGGCCAAAATTGTGACCTCCAGAGTGTTAACAAGCTTTTCCTTTGATTTTACCTGGTGACCTAGTTTTTGACCCCAGATGACCCAATATCCAACTCGTCCAAGATTTTATTCAGGGTAACATTCTGACCAAGTTTCAATAAGATTGGGTCAAAATTGTGACCTCTAGAGTGTTAACAGTCAAATTGTTGACGCCGACCGACGACGACGAACGCGGACGGACGACGGACACAGGGCAATCACAAAAGCTTACCTTGAGCACTTCGTGCTCAGGTGAGCTAAAAAGTGTTCAAATGTGGAGAATAAGATTTTTCCCATCAGTTGTTTTAACACAAGGTATTAAACTAGAAAATGCTTTTGTAAAAAAGCGCATGTCTCCCCCAATGCAAAGTCCTATAGGCAAGAAGTCAATAGGGGTCAGGAGCGAAAGTCAAAGAGACACTGATGGTTGGCTGCAATAGGGATCATCTACTTGGCATGTCCAGTCATCCCGCTAAATTTCAGCATTCTTGGCCTAGTGGTTCTCAAGTCACTGTTCAGGCTCCTGTGACCTTGACCTTTGATCAAGTGACCTCAAAATAAATAGGGGTCATCTACTCTGCATGTCCAATCATCCTATCAAGTTTCAACATTGTAGGTCAAGTGGTTCTCAAGTTATTTCCAAAAAATGATTTTACATGAACAGGCCACTGTGACCTTGACCTTTAATAGACTGACCCCAAAATCAATAGGGGTCATCTACTCTGCATGTTCAATCATCCTATGAAGTTTCAACATTCTGGGTCAAGTGGTTCTCAAGTTATTGATCGGAACTGGTTATCAATGTTCAGGCCCCTGTGACCTTGACCTTTAACGGAGTGACCCCAAAAACAATAGGGGTCATTTACTCTGCATGAACAATCATCCTATGAAGATTCAACATTCTGGGTGAAGAGGTTCTCAAGTTATTGATTGGAAATGGTTTTCCGTGTTCAGGCCCCTGTGGCCTTGACCTTTAACAGAGTGACCCCAAAAACAATAGGGGTCATCTACTCTGCATGACCAATCATCCTATGAAGTTTCATCATTCTGGGTCAAGCGGTTCTCAAGTTACTGACCGGAAATGGTTTTCAATGTTCGGGCCCCTGTGATCTTGACCATTCAAAGAGTGACCCCAAAATCAATAGGGGTCATCTACCCTGCATGACCAATCATCCTATTAAGTTTCAACATTCTGTGTCAAGTGGTTCTCAAGTTACTGACCGGAAATGGTTTTCAATGTTCAGGCCCCTGTGACCTTGACCTTTGATGGAGTGACCCCAAAATCAACAGGGGTCATCTACTCTTTATGACTAATCATCCTATGAAGTTTCAACATTCTGGGTCAAGTGGTTCTCTAGTTAGTGACTGGAAATGGTTTTCAATGTTCAGGCCCCTGTGACCTTGACCTTTGACGGAGTGACCCCAAAATCAATAGGGGTCATCTACTCTTCATGATCAATCATCCTATCAAGTTTCAACATTATGGGTCAAGTGGTTCTCTAGTTATTGATCGGAAATGGTTTTCAATGTTCAGGCCCCTGTGACCTTGACCTTTGACGGAGTGACCCCAAAATCAATAGGGGTCATCTACTCTTCATGACCAATCATCCTATGAAGTTTCAAAATTCTGGGTCAAGTGGTTCTCTAGTTATTGATCGGAAATGGTTTTCAATGTTCAGGCCCCTGTGACCTTGACCTTTGACGGAGTGAGCCCAAAAACAATAGGGGTCGTCTACTCCAGCAGCCCTACAACCCTATGAAGTTTGAAGGTTCTAGGTCAAATGGTTCTCCAGTTATTGCTCGGAAATGAAGTGTGACGTACGGACGGACGGACGGAGGGAAGGACGGACAGACGGACAGGGGAAAAACAATATGTCTCATAATTAACATATGACTGCTACGTCTCCACTCATTTAGTATGTGAGAATAGTTTTAATATATAGTATAGTCCTCTCAAGAAAAATGTTACAGCTAACTGCCCAGCTGTATATTAATGTAATTTTACAGAAATACAAAGACAAAATTTCTATTTCTATGACAAGCCCCAAGGCTCATTTTTAACCAAATATAACCAAGGTCACATATTTTTTGAAGGAAAAAGCATCAAATATGGGAAAGAAGATTATAACATGCAGCCTGTGTGATGTTATGTAGAATTTACCCATATTCCTTTCAAAGGTCTGTTTCCTATGGGGAAAAAAATCCTGATTCTGTATTTTTATTATATTTCTTTTTTCCCTCCTCCTAAGACCGTGTGTCATCCTGGCGGTTCGTAAACCAAACAAGAGGGCCATGATGGCCCTATATCGCTCACCTGTTATCACTGCACTTGAGGACAACAAGGTCCTCAGAAAAAAATATCTAAGTCCAAAGGACAGGAACAACAAAGAGAAGAAATTTAACCAAAAAGAAAAACAAGAGTGCCATGAAGGCCCTGTATTGCTCACCTGACCTATTGACCTAAAGATCATCAAGATAAGTTTCATTAAGATATGGTCATAAATGTAGCCTCTAAAGTGTTAACTAACTTTTACTTTGATTTGATCTGGTGACTTAGTTTTTGACCCCATATGACCCAGATTCCAACTTGACCTAAAGATCATCAAGTCCTAAGTACTTACTGATATAAATCCATTTTGATTACAATCAGGGGAGGTAATCAGATATAAAATAACTCTGGAACCTCCGATTTGTCTTGGAATCCAAGATTTATTGTTGTTGAAGATATTTTGAAAGTTTGTATCAAATAAAACCATAAATGAAGTCTCTATATGGCTGCAAAAGCCAAAATAGCCAATTTTGGACCTTTAAGGGGCCATAACTCTGGAACCTATGCGAAATCTGGCCAGTTCAAGAAAGGAACCAAGATCTTCTGGTGATACAAGTTGTGTGCAAGTTTGGTTAAAATCAAATCATAAATGAAGCTGCTATTGTGCAGACAAGGTCAAAATAGCTAATTCAAGCCCTTTCAGGGTCCATAACTCTGGAACCCATTAAGGGATCTGGCTGGTTCAACAAAGGAACTGAGATCTTATGGCGACACAAGTTTTGTGCAAGTCTGATTAAATTCAAATCATAAATGAAGCTGCTATTGTGCAGACAAGGTCAAAATAGCTAATTCTGGCCCTTTCAGGGGCCATAACTCTGGAACCCATAAAGGATTCTCGCCAGTTCAAGAAAGGAACCAAGATCTTATAGTGATACAAGTTGTGTGCTAGTTTGGTTAAAATAAAATCACAAATGAAGCTGCTATTGTGCAGACAATGTCAAAATAGCTAATTCTGGCCCTTTTAGGGGCCATAACTCTGGAACCCATAATGGAATCTGGCCAGTTCAAGAAAGGAACCAAGATCTTATGGTGATACAAGTTGTGTGCCAGTTTGGTAAAAATCAAATCATAAACTAGAACTGTCACAGGAGTGACTCATACCCCCACCATACAGTCATGTCACAGAAGAATGGCAACCATAAGTAATCTTAAAAATACTTAGAATAATATAAAAATGTCAAAAAAGCTTAATACTTGAAAAGAAGTTTACTTGTCTTTGGAGTACTTCATCCTGAGCTTCCACATATAAGTAATACTAGCATAATTATGTGCCCTGGATGAGGGATGAGGTAAATATAAAAAATCTCTAATATTAGAGATACACTAAAAGTGAATACAAAAAAATGTCTTACCAACCCTTGTTACCACAGAAAAATGTATTTACTTTTTACATAGGACTGATAATAAAAAAGTTAGAAAAATACCGAAAATATTGAAAATCTAAAAATAGGATTTCTAAAAATAGATTAATTCCTGGAATTTAAGGGGAAGAAACTCAGTACAAAAGTTTAAACAAGAGGGCCATGATGGCCCTATATCGATCACCTGTTATCATTGCACTTGAGGACAAGAAGGTCCTCAGAGAAAATATCTAAGTAATCTTATAGTAAGTGAAGAAAAGAAGGATCTGCCAAATAAATCTGTTGACATAAATGAAATTTCAGATCAGTATCTTCATTAGTTACGGTGATATCCCCATTTTAATTTGAAATAAAGGGAGGTAATTTGACATAAAATCAGTCCATAGTTATCTACCCTGATTGGCTCAGTCCAACTAATGACAATAATGAAATTTCATACGTACTTACTGATATAAATCCATTTTGATTACAATCAGGGGAGGTATTCAGATATAAAATAACTCTGAACCTACGCTTGGATCTGATTTGTCATGGAATCCAAGAATTATTGTTGTTGAAGTTATTTTGGAAGTTTGTATCAAATAAAACACCATAAATGAAGTCTCTATATGGCTGCAAAAGCCAAAATAGCCAATTTTGGACATTTAAGGGGCCATAACTCTGGAACCCATGAAGAAATCTGGCCAGTTCAAGAAAGGAACCAAGATCTTGTGGTGATACAAATTGTGTGCAAGTTTGGTTAAAATCGAATCATAAATGAAGCTGCTGTTGTGCAGACAAGGTCAAAATAGCTAATTTTGGCCCTTTCAGGGGCCATAACTCTGGAACCCATAATGGGATCTGGCCAGTTCAAGAAAGGAACCGAGATCTTATGGTGATACAAGTTGTGTGCCAGTTTGGTAAAAATCAAATCATAAATGAAGCTGCTACTGTGCAGACAAGGTCAAAATAGCTAATTCTGGCCCTTTCAGGGGCCATAACTCTGGAACCCATAACGGAATCTCACCAGTTCAAGAAAGGAACCAAGATCTGATGGTGATACAAGTTGTATGCCAGTTTGGTTAAAATCAAATCATAAATGAAGCTGCTATTGTGCAGACAAGGTCAAAATAGCTAATTTTGGCCCTTTCAGGGGCCATAACTCTGGAACCCATAATGGGATCTGGCCAGTTCAAGAAAGGAACCGAGATCTTATGGTGATACAAGTTGTGTGCAAGTTTGGTTAAAATAAAATCATAAATGAAACCTCTATCGTGCAGACAAGAAATTGTGGACGGACGACGGACGACGGACGATCACAAAAGCTCACCCTGTCACTACGTGACAGGTGAGCTAAAAAGGTTACTTCCCTTTGGCTCTAAGCCAATCAGAATGAGGTATAGTGAAAATACATCAAAATTAACCTTAAATTCTAAGTAAAAAAGGACATAATTCAAAAAAAATTGGTCTCAGAGTTATGCACCTTATGTCACATGATGTAAGTGATGAGGTGGATTATCTATTTTAAGTTTAAATCAAATCCATTTAGTAGTAACTGAGATGCAGTGAATACACATCAAAATTAACCTTAAATTCTAAGTAAAAAGGGGCATAATTCATGAAAAATTGGTGTCAGAGTTATGCACCTTGTGTCACATGATGTGGGTGATGAGGTGGAACATCTATTTTAAGTTTGAATCAAATCCATTTTGTAATAACTGAGATATAGTGAAAATACATCAAAATCAACCTTAAATTTAAAGTAAAAAGGGGACATAATTCATAAACAAGAGGGCCAAGATGGCCCTAGGTCGCTCGCCTGAGAAACACACCATAACACACTATAACAGTGTAAGCATGTTTGACCTAGTGATTTCATGGAAAAATATATTCTGACCAATTATCATTAAAATTGGAGCAAAAATATTGAGTATAAATAAGTATTTTCTTTGATTTGATCTAGTGACCTAGATTTTGACCCCAGATGTCCCATATTCGAACTTGACCTAGATTTCATCAAGGCTATCATTCTGACCAAATTTCATGAAGATCAGTTGAAAAATACAGCCTCTATCGCATACACAAAGTTTTTCTTTGATTTGACCTAGTGACCTGCTTTTTGATCTTAGATGACCCATATTCGAATCTGACCTAGATTTCATCAAGATAATCATTCTGGCTTAATTTCAGGAAGATCAGTTGGAAAATATAGCCTCTATCGCATATACAAGCTTTTCCTTTGATTTGACCTAGTGACCTACTCTTTGACCCCAGAAGCCCCATATTCGAAACTGACCTAGATTTTATCAAGGCAATCATTCTGATCAAATTTCATGAAGACCAATTGAAAAATACAGCCTCTATCACATACACAAGGTTTTTCTTTGATTTGACCTAGTGACCTAGTTTTTGACCCCAGACTACCCATATTGGAACGTGACCTAGATTTCATCAAGGCAACCACTCAGACAAAATTTCATGAAGATCAGTTGAAATTTTTTTGCCTTTATTGCATACACAAGGTTTTTCTTTGATTTGACCTAGTGACCTAGTTTTTGACCCAAGATGACCCATTTTCAAACTCGGCCTAGATTTCATCAAGGTTATCATTCTCACCAATATTCATGAAGATCAATTGAAAAATACAGCCTCTATCGCATACACAAGGTTTTTCACTGATTTGACCTAGTGACCTAGTTTTTAACCCGAGATGACCCATTTTCAAACTTGGCCTAGATTTCATCAAAGCAATAATTCTGACCAATATTCATGAAGATCAATTCAAAAATACAGCCTCTATCGCATACACAAGGTTTTTCTTTGATTTGACCTAGTGACCTAGTTTTTGACCCGAGATGACCCATTTTCGAACTTGGCCTAGATTTCATCTAGGCAATCATTCTGACCAATATTCATGAAGATCAATTGAAAAATACAGCCTCTATCGCATACACAAGGTGTTTCTTTGATTTGACCTAGTGACCTAGTTTTTGACCCAAGATGACCCATTTTCGAACTTGGCCTAGATTTCATCAAGGCAATCATTCTGACCAACATTCATGAAGATCAATTGAAAAATACAGCCTCTATCGCATACATAAGGTTTTTCTTTGATTTGACCTAGTGACCTAGTTTTTGACCCGAGATGACCCATTTTCGAACTCGGCCTAGATTTCATCTAGGCAATCATTCTGACCAATATTCATGAAGATCAATTGAAAAATACAGCCTCTATCGCATACACAAGGTTTTTCTTTGATTTGACCTAGTGACCTAGTTTTTGAACCAAGATGACCCATTTTCGAACTCGGCCTAGATTTCATCAAGGCAATCATTCTGACCAATATTCATGAAGATCAATTGAAAAATACAGCCTCTATCGCATACACAAGGTTTTTCTTTGATTTGACCTAGTGACCTAGTTTTTGACCCCAGATGACCCATTTTCGAACTCGGCCTAGATTTCATCAAGGTTATCATTCTGACCAATACTCATGAAGATCAATTGAAAAATACAGCCTCTATCGCATATAAATGTTGACAGACAGACGCCGGACATCGAGCGATCAGAAAAACTCACCTGAGCATTGCTCAGGTGAGCTAAAAATTGATGTCAGAGTTAAGCACCTTATGTCACATGATGTGGGTGATGAGGTGGAACAACAATTTTAAGTTTGAATCAAATCCATTTAGTAATAACTGAGATATAGTGAAAATACAACAAAACTAGAGCCACTTTTGAGAAAAGCGCATGTCTCCCAAAACTGCCTAATCATCTAAACACTAAGTCAGTGTTTTTATACTGTTTAGTCACAACAAATATACCTTTGAAGAGTAAAATGGCTGATTTTCAGTAATTCAAGGGCCATAATTCTAAAGTGCCTATGCCAATTTTGCTAGTTATCGAACCTGGGAGAGGAATTATGGTCATACACATTTTGTTTAAGTTTGGTGAAGATCGGATAAAAAATGTTTGACTTGGAGTGCGGACAAGATGAATGGTTTTTGGTGCATGTTTGAGAATGAAGACTTCAGCATTTTTATGAGTCTAGGTGATTCATTAGTTATTGTCAAGGGCCATAATTCCAAAGTGTCTTAACCGATTTGGCTAGTTATCGAACTTGGCCAAGGTCTTATTTGCAAACACATTTTGTTCAAGTTTGGTGAAGATCGGATACGAAATGTTTGACTTAGAGTGCAGACAAGATGAATGGTTTTTGGTGCATGTTTGAGAATGAAGACCAGCATTTTTATGCATCTAGGTGATTCATAAATTATTGTCAAGGGCCATAATTCCTAAGTGTCTTGGCCGATTTAGCTAGTTATCGAACTTGGCTGAGGTCTTATGGTCAAACACATTTTGTTCAAGTTTGGTGAAGATCGGATGAGAAATATTCGACTTAGAGTGCGGACAAGATGAATGGTTTTTGGTGCATGTTTGAGAATGAAGACTTCAGCATTTTTATGCATCTAGGTGATTCATAAATTATTGTCAAGGGCCATAATTCCCAAGTGTCTTGGCCGATTTAGCTAGTTATCGAACTTGGCTGAGGTCTTATGGTCAAACACATTTTGTTTAAGTTTGGTGAAAATCGGATGAGAAATGTTCGATTTAGAGTGCGGACAAGCTTTGTGACAGACACACAGACAGACAGACTGGAGTAAATCAATATGTCTCCCACACCACTGTGTGGTGGGAGACATAATTAACCTTAAATTCTAAGTAAAAGGGGATATAATTCATGAAAACTTGGTGTCAGAGTTATGCACCTTGTGTCACATGATGTGGGTGATAGGGTGGAACATCTATTTTAAGTTTGAATCAAATCCATTTAGTAATAACTGAGATAGATTTCGGGACGGGACGGGACGGGACGCGATGCGACAAAACTGATTCCTATATACCCCCCTCCAAACATGTTTGGTGAGGGTATAATAAAGCTGCTATTGTGCAGACAAGCTCAAAATAGCTAATTTTGGCCCTTTCAGGGGTCATAACTCTGGAACCCATAATGGGATCTGGCCAGTTCAAGAAAGGAACCGAGATCTTATGGTGATACAAGTTGTGTGCAAGTTTGGTTAAAATAAAATCATAAATGAAACCACTATATCGTGCAAGGCAAAAAATTGTTGACGCACGGACGGACGGACGCACGGACTGACGACGGACGAAGGGTGATCACAAAAGCTCACCTTGTCACTATGTGACAGGCGAGCTAAAAATAAACAAGAGGGTCATGATGACCCTGGATCGCTCACCTGAGTAATATAAGCTACATGTCAAATGTAAAACTGATGATTATTAGAAATTTTTTGGAAGATTTTCCGATGTACAATCAAGTAACCCCTGGGCCTGGGTCAAGATTTGAACAACTTTTGTAGAGGTCCACTAGGCAATGCTACATGTCAAATATCTAAGCTCTAGGCCTTCTGGTTTATTTTTAGAAAATTTTGAAAATTTTTCTATGTACAATCAAGTGACCCCTGGGGCGGGGTCAATTTTGACCCCGGGGGTCATGATTTGAACAAATTATGTAGAGGTTCACTAGGCAATGCTACATGTTAAATATTTAAGCTCTTCTGGTTTATTTTTATAAATTTTTTGAAGATTTTCCTATGTAAAATCAAGTGACCCCTGGGGGAGAGTCAATTTTGACCCCGGTGTCATGACTTGAACAAATTTAGTAAAGGTCCACTAGGCAATGCTACATGTCAAATTTTTTGTTTGTTTTGTTTTGGGTTTAACGCCGTTTTTCAACAGTATTTCAGTTACGTAACGGCGGTCAGTTAACCTAAGCAGTGTTCCTGGATTCTGTACTAGTACAAACCTGTTCTCCGCAAGTAACTGCCAACTTCCCCACATGAATTATCAGTGGTGGAGGACGAATGATTTCAGACACAATGTCTTTTATCAAATCGTCACGGAGAACATACGCCCCGCCCGAGGATCAAACTCGCGATCTGTTGACCAACGCTCTCCCTACTGAGCTAACTTTCGCCCGTCCCTAGATTTGCCACCTAATGCCACTTATTTCCATGAAAAAAGGGTGGCAGTTGGTGGAAATAGGTGGCATTAGTTGGCGTTTGGTGTAATTCAGCTCTTTTTTCACCTAAGTGGTAAATTTGCCACCAAAAGCCACTTTATTTTGGTGGCATTTAGGTGGCATTAGGTGTAAATTTGAACATAGTTTTTCTTTATGGTGGTAGAAAGGTGTAAATTGGTGGAAAGTAGAACATAGTTTTTTTTTCATGGTGGAAATCAAGTGGCGTTTAGTGGAAAATAGGGACTTAGCAAATTTTCTTGGTGGCGAATAGGTGGAAAAAAAACTTAGAAACTTTCGTGATGTTTGATTTAAAAGAGAACTGTAAGACATTGGATTACCCTGTACAAAAATCTTCACATGGACTCAGGTTGGAATCAAGGTGTAATGGACAACTTCAGGCCTAATTGACACGGAACCTGACTTTGCTAAAACTGCACATTGACAACAGCTCGTAGAACATAAGATGCTCCCCGCCCCCACTTGATGCATTCAGTAACTGTACAAGAAACAGAAATCATTTGGTCACTGTGCACTGGACGTTTGATGTACTACCTTTAAATCAATAATTATGGGCCATTTACCAGTTATAAGTGGCTTCTGTATCAAATGTGATCTTAGACCAAAGCATTCTCTAGTTATTGGGCAAAAAAAATGTTCTGGGTCAATGTGACCTAGACCTTTGACCATTGACTGACCTCGAAATCAGTAGGGGTCCTCTGCCGGTCATGATCAACCTCCCTATGTAGTTTCATGATCCTAGGTCAAAGAGTTCTCAAATTAACATCCGGAAACAGCTTAACTGTTCCAGCTCACTGTGACCTTGACCTTTGACCTACTGAACTAAAAATCTATAGGAATTATCTGCTAGCTATGTTCAACCTTCCCATTCACTTTCATGATCCTAGGCTCAAGAGTATTAGAGTTATCATCTGGAAACTGTTTAACTGTTCCAGGTCGCTGTGATTTTGACCTTTGACCTACTGGCCTCCAAGTCAATATGGGTCACTGCTGGTCATGACCAACCTACATAATTATAAAGTTTCATGATCTTAGGCCCAAGCATTCTTGAGTTATCATCCGGAAACCAATTGGTCAACATACCAAATGACCGACAGACTGACCAACATCTGCAAAACAGTATACCCAGGCTCCTTCTTCAAAGGGTTTCATTAAAATGAGAATAAGTCTATGCTGACTCTAGCTGGACAAAAATAATATTCAGAATGGTATACAGAAAATTTGAATTTTCGTTCTTTTGTGAGACAGAATATTTATTGCTTATTATAGCTTTGCATTATATTCAATGAAAGACAGAAAAGGTGGAAAACAGGTGGCAACTAGTGGAAATTGGCTGTACTAGCTGAATCTGAAAAGATCATTTTTAAATGTGTCTGCAGTGTATTATTTCTGCATGAGTGAAAGTTGGTTAAAGATAAGATTAATGATAGATCAAGTTACAAGCTCCCACACAAATGTATAGAAACAACCCCAGGTGGAATATGGGTCAGTTAAGATTTATATATGCAGGCAAACATCAGGTCAGATGCAAAGAAATAGTTCTTGCCTATTCTCTTCATTAATGGGAAAAAAAAGAAGTGTTTATAAAAAGGATGTTTTTACAATAGCTTTTCAACTTAAGGATTTGACACCTTCTTTAGCTGACCAAGAAAGTGTATGTGTGGAATCAATTTATCTGCGTAGTAATACCAAATTTTGAAATCTGGCATGTATGATGAGTCAGCCTGTGAGAAACTGGAAACACATTGTGAGAGGTAACAATATTATACTGTTTATTTTTTTAAAATTATTACTGTCTTTAACATTGTCTTAATTACTTACTCTTAACAAATACTTGAATTTGAAACAACATTTACCAAACTGCTTTGAATTAAAGTCAACAAATCTCCTTTTATGTCTTAGGAAGATTGGCAGATGGATAAATCCCAGATATATTTTCTGGAATATAGCTCAATCATGTTTATAACACTGTTTGTAAAAATTGTATCATTTTGTAATTATTTACATTATTGATTAGCACTTAGGATACAATATGTACTTTAAACTGTTCATACCAGGTACCTTCTGTGAAAAAAAGTGCAACTTTGTGACATGATATTCCTGCCTGGCTGTATACCTGAGCAGCATACAGCTTATTACTACATAAAAGAAACATATCAAGATAATTTTGAATCAGGTAAATATTATATGTTTTTATAAAAGCTAATGTTTAAATAACCCTTAATTTTTAAAGAAATACACCAATTAATAGAAATTCCTGGCATATTATATGATAAATATTAATTATAAATGTGATGAAAAACCCAAGTGCTATTATTACCTTTTGCCAAAGGTGGAGGGATATTATTTTTGGCGTTGTCCTTTCTTTTTTATCTGTTCGTCGGATTAACTGAAAATGCTTGTAATTGGAAAAATATTTTTATAGCTTTGTCTATAGAATCACTAAACCTCATGTAATTATTATAAGCTCATTAACACTGCTTAACACTGCTCAATTATTTACCTAGTAAAAGAAGTATTTCCCCTTGATTTGGTAAAAAAATAGGGATTTTTCCTGCATCTATTGATGGATCTTCATGAAACTTTACAAAAATGTAGATCACTACAGGACAGCATTGCATGTGCAATTTCCATCAGGATCACTTCAGTAACCAACGTTATTGCCCTTTAATTGTTTTTCAATCCATAAATTCCTACATAACAAGTAATCCATTGATAAATATTCATGAAATTTGACACAAGGTGTAAATCACCTTAGAGCAATGGTGCTTCCACATCTTTCATCAATTCTCAAGTTCTTATTATTGATTCAAGATGCATATTTTCCACAAAACAATGTAACAGTTTGAGTGAATAGAATTTTTTCTACAATGTAGATTTTGATGAAACTTCTCACAGTTATAATAAAGATGTTGAATATTACAGTAAAATCATTTTTATTCGCGTAGGACGAATTTTTGCGTACTTCGCGTTAGAACCGATGCGTGAATTTAAGACCGCGCTGTTATTATTTTTTAATTTATTTTTTCATTTATGAATTGAAAATGTGCAAATTAAAGCCTGCGCGAAACAGTCCTTTTTAGGTTTGCTTGAAATTTCATGCCAGCGAATTTAAATGATTTCACAGTATTTGACATAGATTAAGTTTGTAGAGTTCTTTGTTATGTCAGTGAGTTACAGTTTAGTCTTTCGATTTCATATATTTTTTTATTTTCTAGAGGAAATTTACAATTTTCTGCAAAATTATTCAGAATGTTAGAAAAATATATCTATTAATAGATGACATTGTATGGTTTGCTGTTACAGATTGTGTGCTGGAAAAATGGCCTTACATCCAAAGGAGTGAAATTTGGAGAGTCATTCCCCATCTACTTAAGCCATCCTGGAATATGAAAAAATAAGACTGCATTGACAACATCCTGATCCTCGTGTTCAGATCTTCTGTGATTTCTTGTGAAGAGTTTTTGATTTTTCATAAAAATAAAAAATATATTAATATAATTTGATTTTTACTTACTACTGAGTTTTTTCAGATTCAGCAGGTGCAGCTGATTTCCACTAGTTGCCATGTATTTTCCTATTATTGCCAGCTATTTGGTGGCATTTAGTGGAAAATAGGACTGCCACCATAGTGGCGTTTTGGTGAAATTTTGTCTGCTTACTGCCACCTGTTAGGTGGCAATTGGTGGAAGTAAGTGGCGTTTAGTGGAAAATATTTTTACACCATAATGGTGGCATTTTAGTGGTAATTTGTCTAAATACTCCACTTACTGCCACCATGAAGGTGGCTATTGGTGGAATTAAGTGGCAAACAAATTTTCCACCATAATGGTGGCATATTGGTGTAAAACTGTCTAAATACTCCACTTTTTGCCACCTAAAGGTGTACACAAGTGGAAAGAGGTGGAATTTAGTGGAAAACAGGTTTGCCACTGTCCTGTTCATTTTTTTCACCATTTTGGTGGCATTTTAGGTGGCATTTTGGTGGAAAATTGTCTAAATACTCCACCATTGAAAAAGGTGGCATTATAGTGGCAAACCTAGGGACGGGAGCGGGTGGGTGACCAACTTCACAAGATCTGAACAAATTTTGTAGACGTCCACTAGGCAATGCTTCATGTCAAATATCTAAGCTCTAGGCTTTCTGGTTTATTTTTAAAAAAAAATTGAAGATTTTCCGATAAATCTATGTAAAATCATGTGACCCCTGGGGCGGGGTCAATTTTGACCCCGGGGTCATGATTTAAACAAATTTAGTAAAGGTCCACTAGGCAATGCTACATGTCAAATATCTAAGCTCTAGGGCTTCTGGTTTTTGAGAAGAAGATTTTTTAAGATTTTCCTATGTAAAATCAAGTGACCCCTGGGACGGGGTTAATTTTGTCCCCGGGGTCATGATTTGAACAAACTTGGTAGAGGTCCACTAGGCAATGCTTCATACCAAATATCTACCGGTAAGCTCTAGGGTTCTGGTTTTTGAGAAGGAGATTTTTAAAGTTTTTCCTTTCAGTTGCCATGGCAACCAGAGTTCTATATGGAATTCAATTCTTTGAACAATTTTAAAAGGAGGCCACCCAAGGATCATTCCTGTGAAGTTTGGTGTAATTCTGCCCAGTGGTTTTCAAGAAGAAGATTTTTTTAGAAATTGTTGACGGACGACGCACGACGCACTAAGCACGACGCACTACGCACGACTGACGACGGACATCAAGCGATCACAATAGCTCACCTTGTCACTTTGTGACAGGTGAGCTAAACAAGAGCTGTCCGTAAGACAGCCAAGCTCGACTATTCGAAATATTGTCACAGAAGCAGGAAATTATTACCCAAAATGTTAAATATCAAAAGAGTTTTAAGTTCGAAAGGGGACATAATTTGACCAAAATACATATCAGAGTTATGGGACTTGATGCTATCAACTAGTTTTATAACCCCGAAGAAACATGTTAGGTTTTAATTCAATATCTGCATTAGTTTTGGAGATAGTAACTTGCATGTAAACTTTAACCAGAATTTTCTAAGTCCAAAAGGGGGCATAATTTGTTCAAAATACATGTTAAGAGTTATGGAACTTGACCTAGTGAGGCTGGTAATTGACCTAGAAAAGGAATAAATAAGATTCAAAGCTATATGCCTTTTGGTAATAGCTGTATGTACTTGCACGCTAAACCTTAACCAGAATTTTCTAAGTCCAAAAGGGGGCATAATTTGCCCAAAATACATGTCAGAGTTATGGGACTTGACCCAGTGAGGTAGGTAATTGATCTAGAAAAAGAAAAAATAAGTTTCAAATCTATATGCCTTTTAGTAATAGCTGTATGTACTTGCACACAAAACTTTAACCAGAATTTTCTAAGTCCAAAAGGGGGCATAATTTGGCCAAAATGAAGGTCAGAGTTATGGGACTTGGTGCTATAAACTAGTTTTATAACCCCAAAGACACATGTGAAGTTTCAATTCAATATCTGCATTAGTTTTGGAGATAGTAACTTGCATGTAAAACTTTAACCAGGATTTTCTAAGTCCAAAAGGGGGCATAATTTGCCCAAAATACATGTCAGAGTTATGTGACTTGACCCAGTGAGGTAGGTAATTGATCTAGAAAAAGAAAAAATAAGTTTCAAATCTATATGCCTTTTAGTAATAGCTGTATGTACTTGCACGCAAAACTTTAACCAGAATTTTCTAAGTCCAAAAGGGGGCATAATTTGGCCAAAATGAAGGTCAGAGTTATGGGACTTAGTGCTATCAACTAGTTTTATAACCCCGAAGACACATGTGAAGTTTCAATTCAATATCTGCATTAGTTTTGGAGATAGTAACTTGCATGTAAAACTTTAACCAAAATTTTCTAAGTCCAAAAGGGGGCATAATTTGCTCAAAATACATGTTAGAGTTATGGAACTTGACCAAGTGAGGTTGGTAATTGACCTAGAAAAAGAATAAATAAGTTTCAAAGCTATATGCCTTTAAATGATAGCTGTATGTACTTGCATGCAAAAACTTAACCAAGGTGTGACGCCGACGCCAACGCCAGGGTGAGTAGAATAGCTAGACTATTCTTCGAATAGTCGAGCTAAAAATACAGGCCTAAAATCTTTATAACACTCTCTCCAAAAATGTCTAAGTCAAAATGGGGCATAACTCTGTCAAAACTCAAATCAGAGTTATGGGAATTGTTTTCCTAGTGTAGACTTTGATAGTAAATCACTGTTTTAAATTTCAAGTCAAAAGCTTTGATAGGAACAGAGATATTTGACTTTATCAAAAACTTTAACAAAAAAATGTAAGTTAAAAAGGGGCATAACTCTATCAAAACTCAATCAGAGTTATGAGAACTGTTTCTCCTGGTGTAGCCTTTAACAGCTAATAACAATTTTAAGTTTTAAGTCAAAAGCTTTGATAGTCACAGAGATATTTGACTTTAATCAACAGTGATGCCAACGCTGGGGCGGCTGCAATAGCTCTTCTTTTTCTTCTAAAAGTCGAGCTAAAAAACCTATTCTTTTATCAAATCAAGGGGAACAAGAAGCTGCGTTCAATAAGCGCTTGATGCCCCAGAAGGCATCCTTGTCGATACAAAGCAACCTAAGTCCAAAACGAGGTCAAGTTCAAGGTCAAGGTCAAACTGAGTTCAAGTGATGTCTGAAGATGAGGAATGGTCACAGGTTACATCTAGATTAGTATCAAGTCATTCTAGTAAGGGGTATTGATGCTAGAGAAAACGGTCCCACTTGGTTAACCTCTTACGGATGGACGGACGGACCAACGGACAGACTGGACAATCAATATATGCCTCCTACATCAGTAGATGCCAGGGGCATAAAACTCTGCTATTACTGGATCAAGGAGGATAATACTGTATGTGTTATATTATACATAGGGTTGGATATCGTTAAGGACGAAGTCATTTGATACCGATACCGATACCAACGAAACGATATGGTATTTTTAACGATACCGATACCGATACCAGGCTTTGTAGTACATCACATAAGCAATGATTTGGTTAGTATTAAATACACTCATTTAAGTAGTTATACAGGAAAATTTGCTGTGATATGGAAACATTTTAAGTCTATTAATGGAATGTTGTATTAGAACTATGAAAGAGGGAGAGAGAAAACAAGAGGGCCATGAAGGCCCTGTATCGCTCACCTGACCTATTGATGTAAAGATCATCAAGATTAACATTCTAACCAGGTTTCATTAAGATATGGTCATATTTGTGGTCTCTAAAGTGTGAACTAGCTTTTCCTTTGATTTGACCCAGTGACCTAGTTTTTGACCCAACATGACCCAGATTCGAATATGACCTAAAGATCAAGATTAACATTCTGAATAAGTTTCATGAAATTACAGTCATAAATGTGGCCTCAAGAGTGTTAACAAACTTTTCCTTTGATCTGACCTGGTGACCTACTTTTTGACCTGGTGACCTACTTTTTGACCAAACCTGACCCAGATATGTACTTGACTTACAGATCATCAAGATCAAGATTCTGACCAAGTTTCATTAAGATATGGTCATAAATGTGGCCTCTACAATGGTAAATAGCTTTTCCTTTGATTTGTCCTGGTGACCTAGTTTTTTATGCTACATGACCCATATTCAAACTGGACCTTGCAACCATCAAGATTAACATTCTGACCAAGTTTCGTTAAGATTAGGTCAAAATTGTGACCTCTAGAGTCTTAACAAGCTTTTCCTTTGATTTGACCTGGTGACCTAGTTTTTGATCCCAGATGACCTAATATCGAAAGCATCCAAGATTTTATTGAGAGTAATATTCTGACTAATTTTCATTAAGATTGGGCCCAAATTGTGACCTCTAGAGTGTTAACAAGCTTTGCTTTGATTTGACCCGGTGACCTAGTTTCTGACCCCAGATGACCCAATATTTAACTCCTCCAAGATTTTATTGAGAGTTACATTCTGACCAAGTTTCATTAAGATTGGGCCAAAATTTGACCTCTAAAGTGTTAACAAGCTTTTCCTTTGATTTGACCTGGTGACCTAGATTTTGACCCCAGATGACCCAATAGCAAACTCATCCAAGATTTTATTGAGAATAATATTCTGACCAAGTTTCATTAAGATTGGGCCAAAATTGTGACCTCTAGAGTGTTAACAGTCAAATTGTTGACGACGGACGGATGAAAGGATGGACGACAGACACAGGGTGATCATAAAACCTCACCTTTGAGCACTTTCAGTAATAACAGAGATAGAGTGAAAGTGCATAAAACTTTAACCTGAAATTCTAAGTAAAAAGGGGAATAATTCATGAAAAATTGTGTCAGAGTTACGCATCTTGAGTCATATGATGTGGGTGATGATGCTGAAGATCTATTTTAAGTTTGAATCAAATCCATTCAGTAATAACAGAGATAGAGTGAAAGTGCATCAAAACTTTAACCTTAAACTCTAAGTGAAAAGGGTGGATAATTCATGAAATATTGGTGCCAGAGTTATGGCCCTTATGTCAGATGATGTGGATGATGATGAGGAATAAGTATTTCAAGTTTGAATCAAATCCATCAAGTAATTACAGAGATAAGTTGAAAAAAGAGAAAGTGTAAAAAAACTTTAACCAAGGTGAATGATGTCAGATCAGGCAAGCAATCTATCATACAGGACCTAAGGTGTTTTTTTCTTACTATATAAAATACTTAGTGAATTATGTAAATAGCTGGTCTTCAATTCTTCAAAATAGGAATTTACACTGCGAAAAATATGTGCATATACGGGAGTATACGGTCCCGTATATGTCTAATATACGAATATCATATAAAAGGTTTCTTTCCTGAAAGTATGATCAAAACCTACGCCTTAAACATACTTTTGGACCTTGACAATCCCTAACTTTGAATACTGACATAAACTGTTGAAACGTATTTATGCTAAGTATGAATGAATGGATCCATGTGAGAAAAACATGAATGTCCAATTAAAGAATATGGGATTCCCGTATATCGAATGTTCCATATACAGGAAAAATGTTTCCGTATACGCCCGTATATTAGGAGTATACGGAATGCGTACACTCCCGTATATGGAACCATTTTCCGCAGAGTTAAAGGGAATTCCTATAGTTTTTTATGCGCATCTTTCTGCTCAGCTGGCACTTTTTATGGAAAACTGAAGTGGTCAGCATTTGTTGAAATATGTGACAGACAATCTTAAATATGAGGAATCTTGAATGAAATAACATTTTTGATAAGTTTTATCAGTAATAAAATATTGATACTGATTTATGTTGTATTGACAAGTATTATGCCTGACAGGTATCTTGCCATTTTTGTGGTTGTGTTTTCACATCGCATTTTAGTACAAAGACAGTGTTGTTCATATAATGTAAGACAATTGACTTAGTACTGATAAGACAATATCACCTTTCAAATTATTTAGTATTCAATTATAGTAAAAACAAGCAAATTCGATGAATTGGTATCCCCCGCCGAAAGGGTTTGTGGTGAGGAATGGCAAAAAAAATATATCCGGCAAAAAGTTAAGGATGTTAATAAGAAGCAAATAATTTCATTAGTCAAAATCAATTTAACAGAAAACAAATGTTTAATTAAAGAGTACATAATAAATGTATGATACTTTGATCCTGACTAAAGAATTTATTTTGAATGGGATATGCTTACTGTAATAAGCTTAGCTTTTAAAATTAAATGCAGTTAATTGAAATATGAGTTTGAAGTTTAACTGGAACGAAATATTGTCTTTGAGTGGTTTGGCACCAGGTGTTGTTGTTTAACATGTACATTTGAACTTAAAAAAACAGATGTCCTTATGAGAACACTGGTAAGATATCTTGAACATGACTGAAGGCAAGGCTTGTGCAGTCACAACTTAACATGTTAAAGGTTTGAACATTTAAAAAAAAAAAAAACAAGAGGGCCATGATGGCCCTATATCGCTCACCTGTTATCATTGCACTTGAGGACAAGAAGGTCCTCAGAAGAAATATCTAAGTCCAAAGGACAGGAACAACAAAGGAAAGAAATTTAACCAAAAAGAAAAAAAATTCTTACAAGGTACAGATATGTCAAAATGCACCTAAAAATTGGAGGTACTATCCATGTTGTACCACAGAAAAGTGGTCTCGGTTTTTCCCTACGGCCAATAATAAAAAAGTTACTAAAAATAAGCTATTTATAGTAACGTAAAAGGGAAGTAATTAAAAAAAAAAATCATTGTAAGTGAACAAAAGAAGGATCTGCCAAATAATTCTGTTGACATAAATGAAATTTCAGATCAGTATCTTCATTAGTTACAGAGATATACCCATTTTAATTTGAAATAAAGGGAGGTAATTTGACATAAAATCAGTCCATAGCTATCTACCCTGATGGCTCAGTCCAACTAATGACAATAATGAAATTTCAAATAAGTCCTATAAGTACTTACTGATATAAATCCATTTTGATTACAATCAGGGAGGTAATCAGATATAAAGTAACTCTGGAACCTACGATCGGATCTGTTTTGACAATGTCATGGAATCCAAGATTTATTGTTGTTGAAGATATTTGGAAGTTTGTATCAAATAAAACCATAAATGAAGTATCTATATGGCTGCAAAAGCCAAAATAGCCAATTTTGGACCTTTAAGGGCCATAACTCTGGAACCCATGATGGATCTGGCCAGTTCAAGAAAGGAACCAAGTTTCTTGTGGTAATACAAGTTGTGTGCACGTTTGGTTAAAATCAAATCATAAATGAAGCTGCTATTGTGCAGACAAGGTCAAAATAGCCAATTTTGGCCCTTTCAGGGGCCATAACTCTGGAACCCATTAAGGGATCTGGCCGGTTCAAGAAAGGAACCGAGATCTTATGGTGACACATGTTTTGTGCAAGTTTGATTCAATTCAAATCATAAATGAAGCTGCTATTGTGCAGACAAGGTCAAAATAGCTAATTCTGGCCCTTTCAGGGGCCATCACTCTGGAACCCTTTAAGGAATCTGGCCAGTTCAAAAAAGGAACCAAGATCTTATAGTGACACAAGTTATGTGCAAATTTGGTTAAAATCAAATCATAAATGAAGCTGCTATTGTGCAGACAAGGTCAAAATAGCTAATTTTGGCCCTTTCAGGGGCCATAACTCTGGAACCCATAATGGGATCTGGCCACTTCAAGAAAGGAACCAAGATCTTATGGTGACACAAGTTTTGTGTAAGTTTGATTAAATTCAAATCATAAATGAAGCTGTTATTGTGCAGACAAGGTCACAATAAGTAATTTTGGCCCTTTCAGGGGCCATAACTCTGGAACCCATAATGGGATCTGGCCAGTTCAAGAAAGGAACCGAGATCTTATGGTGATACAAGTTGTGTGCAAGTTTGGTTAAAATAAAATCATAAATGAAACCACTATCGTGCAGACACGAAATTGTTGACGATGAAGATTTCCCTATGTACAATCAAGTAACCCCTGGGGCTGGGTCAAGATTTGAACCAATTTTGTAGAGGTCCACTAGGCAATGCTACAGGTCAAATACCTAAGATCTAGGCCTTCTGGTTTATTTTTAGAAATTTTTTGAAGATTTTCCTATGTAAAATCAAGTGACCCCTGAAGCGGGGTCAATTTTGACCCCGGGGGTCATGATTTGAACAAATTTTGTAGAGATCCAATAGACAATGCTACATGTGAAATATCTAAGCTCTAGGCCTTCTGGTTTATTTTTAGAAAAATTTTGAAGATTTTCCTATGTAAAATCAAGTGACCCCTGGAGAAGGGTCAATTTTGACCCTGGGGTCATGATTTGAACAAATTTTGTGGAGGTCTACTAGGTAATGCTACATGTGAAATATCTAAGCCCTAGGCCTTCTGGTTTATTTTTAGAAAAATTTTGACGGGGGCGGGGTCAATTTTGACCCCGGGGTCATGATTTGAACAACTTTAGTAGAGGCCCACTAGGCAATGCTACAAGTCAAATATCTAAGCTCTAGGGCTTCTGGTTTTTGAGAAGATTTTTAAAGATTTTCCTATGTAAAATCAAGTGACCCCTGGGGCGGGGTCACCCCGGGTGACCAAGGCAAGTGGGCGACCAGGTGTGGGTGCGCAACTTCACATGTTTATAATAAATGTTCACAGAAAAGAATGAAAGAAATTTAATGAAATTCTGCCAAATGGCAAGTTTGTTATGTACAAATATGTGGATTTTTAGACAATTAAAGGGCAATAACTCTGCAGTTACAGAAGAAATCCATATGAAATTGTGTGTGCACAACCACATTATAGTGCTCTAAATTCTGTTAAAGTTTCATAGTTCAAGGTCAATTATATCAAAAGTTATGATGCAGAAATTGCCATATTTATAGTACCCTACATAGTTAACACTAGAAACTTCTAAGGGCCATAACTCTGGTGTTACTTGGGCAATCTGACTGAAACTTGACGGGCCGCAAGAACTCATAGTGGTGAACATGTATATGAAGTTATAAATAAATATTCCCAACCATTTCCTAGATATGGACGGAAGGACGGACGGACGGACAACGCCCAAACTATATCCCTCCGACTTTCGTCGGGGGATAAAGTCGGGGGATAATTAAGAATTTATTAAACTTTTTTTTAACTTCTAGCAGATATGCATGTAATCAATTTGGTCAGGTTTGTGCCATTTTCGTGCGAACAGGTGTTGTATTCAAGCGGTCTTAACATAAAATTTAGCCTGGTGACCCATACATTTTTAGCCATTTTTATGCTCACAATACAATCATTTATACACAAGAAAAACAGGAAAAAATTCTATGAAACAGTTTTTTCAAAATTAAAAAAAATATTCTTCACTATGGGTGTTTTTCATTGAAAAAAGTTCACAAAAGTGAATATGAAACAAGATTTTTTTTTCCATTTGTACCCATTATTGTAAGGATCTAGTATTACAAATATGACTATGATATCAAATAAGTATATGATAAAATCTGTAAACAGAATAAACCTTATTGTGCTGTCTTGATGTATATTTTGGTTGGTATTTATAAACAAGAGGGCCATAATGGCCCTATATCGCTCACCTGTTATCATTGCACTTGAGGACAAGAAGGTCCTCAGAAAAAATATCTAAGTCCAAAGGACAGGAACAACAAAGGGAAGAAATTTAACCAAAAAGAAAACAAAATTCTAGCAAGGTACAGATATGTCAAAATACACCTAAAAACTGGAGGTACCATCCATGTTGTACCACAGAAAAGTGGTCTCGGTTTTTCCCTACGGCCAATAATAAAAAAGTTACTAAAAATAAGCTATTTATAGTAACGTAAAAGGGAAGTAATTAATAAATTTTTATTGTAAGTGAACAAAAGAAGGATCTGCCAAATAAATCTGTTGACATAAATGAAATTTCAGATCAGTATCTTCATTAGTTACGGAGATATACTAATTTTAATTTGAAATAAAGGGAGGTAATTTGACATAAAATCAGTCCAAAGTTATCTACCCTGATTGGCTAAATCCAACTAATGACAATAATGAAATTTCAAGTAAGTCCTATAAGTACTTACTGATATAAATCCATTTTGATTACAATCAGGGGAGGTAATCAGATATAAAACTAGAGCTATCACTAAAGGTGATGAATGTACCCCCCGCATGCACTGACACAGTACATTGCAATTTGACGCACACAAGATTGCATAAGTATGTGGACTATATGTATATAACAAAAAACAAAGTCCCATAACTATGCAGAATATTTATCTAAAAGAACGTAACATGCACCATGCACAACTAGGGTTAGTACTGATCACTTGTGTGAAGTTTCATTAAATTGTGTGCAAGGGTTCGGAAGATTAGGCGCGCACAAGACTGCATATGCAGACTGTATGTACATAGTATGTTAACGAGAAAAGTCCCATAACTCTGCAATTTTTGTAGCTGAAAGAACCTAACATACCCCATGCACAACTACTGTTGTTACTGATCACTTGTGTGAAGTTTCATTAAATTGTGTCAAGGGGATAAGGAGAGATGGTGCGCACAAGATTGTGTCTATGTATATAGTTTAGTAACAAATAACAAAGTCCCATAACTCTGCAAATTTTTTTTCTGAAAGAACCTAATATGCCCTATGCACAACTACTGTTGTTACTGATCACTTGTGTGAAGTTTCATTAAATTGTGTCAAGTGGATGAGGAGAGATGGTGCGCACAAGATTGTGTCTATGTATATAGTATGGTAACAAAAAACAAAGTCCCATAACTTTGCAATTTTTTTTTCTGAAAGAACCTAACATGCCCCATGCACAACTACTGTTGTTACTGATCACTTGTGTGAAGTTTCATTAAATTGTGTCAAGTGGATGAGGAGAGATGGTGCGCACAAGATTGTATATAGTATAGTAACAAAAAACAAAGTCCCATAACTCTGCAATTTCTTTTTCTGAAAGAACCTAATATGCCCCATGCACAACTACTGTTGTTACTGATCACTTGTGTGAAGTTTCATTAAATTGTGTCAAGGGGATGAGGAAAGATGGTGCGCACAAGATTGTGTCTACGGACAGACAGACGGACAGACAGACTGACAGACAGACAACCTGAAACCAGTATACCCCCCCTTACAACTTTGTTGTCGGGGGGTACAATAACTCTGGAACCTACGATTGGATCTGATTTGTCATGGAATCCAAGATTTATTGTTGTTGAAGATATTTTGTAAGTTTGTATCTAGTAACACCATAAATGAAGTCTCTATATTGCTGCAAAAGCCAAAATAGCCAATTTTGGACCTTTAAAGGGCCATAACTCTGGAACCCATGATGGAATCTGGCCAGTTCAAGAAAGGAACCAAGATCTTGTGGTGATATAAGTTGTGTGCAAGTTTGGTTAAAATCAAATCATAAATGAAGCTGCTATTGTGCAGACAAGGTCAAAATAACTAATTTTGGCCCTTTCAGGGGCCATAACTCTGGAACCCATTATGGGATCTGGCTGGTTCAAGAAAGGAACCGAGATCTTGTGGTGACACAAGTTTTGTGCAAGTTTGATTAAATTCAAATCATAAATGAAGCTGCTATTGTGCAGACAAGGTCAAAATAGCTAATTTTGGCCCTTTCAGGGGCCATCACTCTGGAACCCATAATGGAATCTGGCCAGTTCAAGAAAGGAACCAAGATCTTATGGTGACACAAGTTTTGTGTAAGTTTGATTAAATTCAAATCATAAATGAAACTGCTATTGTGCAGACAATGTCAAAATAGCCAATTTTGGCCCTTTCAGGGGCCATAACTCTGGAACCCATAATGGGATCTGGCCAGTTCAAGAAAGGAACCGAGATCTTATGGTGATACAAGTTGTGTGCAAGTTTGGTTAAAATAAAATCATAAATGAAACCACTATCGTGCAGACACGAAATTGTTGACGCACGGACGGACTGACGACGGACGATGGGTGATCACAAAAGCTCACCTTGTCACTATGTGACAGGTGAGCTAAAAAGCAGAAAATTATGAAAATGTTAAAAAATCGCTGGTAGTTCCAGCAACAGTGGGTGTGTTCAAAACAATTTTTCACCAAAACAAGCCTGGTGACCTATGTTTTTATTTGTTCATTGTTTGAAGCATAAATTTTCCTATCATATAATTATGTGAATTTGAAAAAATTCTATGAAAGGAAAATAACTACAGGAATTCTCTTTAAGAAGAAGAATGTTTTATTTGACTTCATCTGTGCACAGTTTCTAGCTGTACATGAAAAGTCAAATATACAAACAATAAATAACATTTTAAACACTGGAAGATCAAAGCATTTCTAGATCTACATAGACCTAATGATAATATCTGACTGTTATATAGAAAAGCTAATATTCACATTCAAATAGGCAATCATATCTTTGCCCAGTACCAACTAAACAATAAACAAAGTCCATAGTGTTAATCAAAGCCTTGAGATGTCTGGTGGTTGCGGGTTTTGTTAGATTTATTTTCTGTCTAAATAGCAATCTATAAATACTAGTATACATGAATGAAAAACAAATATACTCAGCGTCATTGAAAAGTTACCACTTAATATATATAATTGACATTGACGTCATTTATAGTATAGACAAGGTCGGTCAAATTGACTTGTTTATATAGCAGAAGAAAGTCAAATTTTTGGTGTTTCGACAAGAAAGGCTAACATGTGATAAAAAGAATTCATCTTACATTTGTGACTATCCACATTGAATTTATTAAACTCGTTGAATATAATTGATAAAATGTGGTGTTTCACATTTTATCATGCAATCTATCTTATATTTGGCATGAATGTCATCCTCAGTCAGACGAAGTCTCTTGCGCAAACCACAGGTTCCTATCTCAATATTTGACTTTCATCTCAGAATGTTACAAAAAACACCTGAAATGCACCGCCCCATCAGTATTCTCAGTGCTTTGATTATATTTAATATATCTTTTAGTTTATTTTTTTATTTAAACCTGGGTGAATATTAACTATTCTTAACCATACTTCCACTATGTAGATTTGAACAAAACACTGTTATGGTCAGAAGTTCAAGCCACCATTGCCAGGTTAGGCTAAGAAGTGCTGCATGATGACAGGTCCTTGGATGGCACGGACCCAGTCCACAGATGGCATGGACACCATCCATGGATGGCTTAGACACTGGACAATGTCCATAGATGGCATGGCCACTGTCCATGGATATGCCCTGGAAACTGGCCATGATGCCATGGACATTGTCCATGGCCACTGTCCCTGGACAGGCATGGATTTTTATCCAGGGATACAGTTTATGTACATGGATATATGTTCCAATACTCCATAGACAACAGACCATGCTGAAATCCATGGAATCAATGGACATTCTACAAACGGGATGTTCTGCAGTACTGTCCCGTATGACGGATACTTAAAATATTCTGAAAAAGTTGTCCCCCTTTGAAAATGAATGCCTTTTGTATAGAAATAAAAATAAACAACTGCTGAAATCTGTGTTCCACCTAGTAATGTGAAATTTCAACACTTGTACGCTATTGCAAATACTTCAAAATGAACATATTAACAGTTCTTTGAAAATGGTGAGTTTTTAAGGACGCTTGACTGCCAAGAGGCCCCTTTAGGCAATCCTTTTCTGGAATTCAATGTTTATATCAGTATACTGACACTTGTTTCATAGAGTTATATACATGTTTTAGATGCTGTTCAATTTTCATGTGAAACAACTATTTCTTTCTGTGATTTGGTGTTGTCTGATTTTTTTACTCAATACATAAGGCTAAGTGTTAAGATGGTAACTGTGGCAATTAAATGTAAGGCAATAATAAATGTTTTTCCTACAACACTAACAAGCCTTTGTTTGCTTTTATTGTCAAGGTCTGTTTTTCTCTCCATCAATAGAGTTTCTACCACTTGTATCAGAAGTCATCAAAATGTCTCTGAAATCATAGGACTGAACCGAATTGATCACTTTGGAGTTGACATTTTTCTTTTTCATTATTTCTTCTACGTCTAAGCAAATAGCAGACAAAGAAGAAGACAAGAAGTGCAACAACTGTCACAACACAAGCAACTATAATAATAACAGGATTAACACTGGTAGTTTTAGAAGTAGTTGTAGGTGGGTTTGTAGCTGTTGATGTTGAAGAAGCATTTACTGTAGCAGTTGTGGTGTTGGAGCTGGTGGATGTAGTGGTGGAGCTGGTGGTTGTGGACCCTGAAATTACACCAGACACCAGGCATTAAAATATTTCAAGTTTCTTTTTCAAATTCTGAGAGCATGTTAACAGATTCAGATTTAAAGTTTAATCTTCTCTGTTATATACAAAGGTAGGAATCATGAGTTGATCCAGTGGGAATTTATTGGCAGCATGTACCTTGTAAAATGTTAATAAGACTGTCAGTTCATAAGTTTGCCCTGTTGTAAATATAGATTCTGGATCAGTTTTAAGCCCCCATCACACCAAACTAGTTTTCACAACGTCCCAACCCGTCCTAAAAATCGTAAAACGGGTTGCGATCTGGCTACAACATTTGTATTTTGGCCTGAAAATATCCGTAATGCGACCGTAGTTAGTTCATAAATAGTTCTCCATACGTCCATCACATCTTTATCCCGTCTGAAGTACGTTTATAGTAAGTTCAGTTCCAGAAAAAGTTGCCCGTTCATCTCATGTGGACACTGTTTGTAGGCAGTCCAAGTCCGTCAGTAGTCAGGTTACAAAAGTTTGTAACTAGTCCTACTTTGTTCCGAATACATCGAAATACGTTCTAACTGGTTTGTAACCGACCAACTCGTTCACAGACAGTTTAATTCATTCTGACTACGTCCCCATCTCTCCCTAGTACGTTCAGAACGTAAATTGCAATCAATTCCTGGCCCAATAGCTATAACAAGAGGGCCAAGATTGCCCTAGGTCACTCATCTCACCATAACAGTATAAACATGTTTTACCTAGTGATTATACGGAGACAAATATGACCAATTTTCAGTAAGATTGGACCAAAAAACATGGCCTCTTGAGTGTAAACAATGTTTTCTTTGATTTGACCTATTTTTTACCCCAGGTGACTTAGATAGAAACTTGTCCAAGACTTCATGATAACAAACACTCTGACCAAAATTTATGAGATAGAATAAATAAGAGATCCACTAGGCAATGCTACACACCAAATATCAAAGGCCTAGGCTCTGAATTTTAGGACAATTTTTTTTTGAATCGCTCACCTGAGTAATATGAGCCACATGTTTAAAATGACAAACTGATGCTGAAATATTAGAAAGTAGGTCAGAAGGTCATATTCATGGTCAATGAAAGTCAGTTTTAAGATCGGTGTGCAAAACTGTACATGTCATCCAAATTACAAGGCTGTATCTAAAACAAGAGGGCCATGAAGGCCCTGTATCGCTCACCTGACCTATTGACCTAAAGATCATCAAGATTATCATTCTGACCAAGTTTCCTTAAGATATGGTCATAAATGTGGTCTCTAAAGTGTTAACTAGCTTTTCCTTTGATTTGACCCGTTGACCTAGTTTTTGACCCAACAAGACCCAGATTTGAACTTGACCTAAAGATCATCAAGATTAACATTCTGACTAAGTTTCATGAAGATACAGTCATAAATGTGGCCTCTAGAGTGTTAACAAGTTTTTCCTTTGATTTGACCTGGTGACCTAGTTTTTGACCCCAGATGACCCAAGACTTGAACCTGACCTATAGATCATTAAGATCAACAGTCTGACCAAGTTTCATTAAGATATGGTCATAAATGTGGTCTCTACAGTGTTAACGAGCTTTTCCTCTGATTTGACCTGGTGACCAAGTTTCTGATCCTACATGACCCAGATTCAAACTGGATCTTGAGACCACTAAGATTAACATTCTGACCAAGATTCATGAAGATACATCATAAATGTAGCCTCTACAGTGTTAACAAGCTTTTCCTTTGATTTGACCTGGTGACCTAGTTTTTGACCCCAGATGATCCAATATCGAAATTGTCCAAGATTTTATTTAGGGTAACATTCTGACCAAGTTTCATTAAGATTGGGCCAAAATTGTGACCTCTAGAGTGTTAAGAAGCTTTTCCTTTGATTTGACCTGGTGACCTAGTTTTTGACCCCAGATGATCCAATACTGAATTCTTCCAAGATTTTATAGAGGGTAACATTCTGACCAATTTTCATTAAGATTGTGCCAAAACTGTGACTTCTAGAGTGTTAACAAGTTTTTCCTTTGATTTGACCTGGTGACCTAGTTTTTGACCCCAGATGATCCAATATCGAACTCGTCCAAGATTTTATTGAGGATAACATTCTGACCAAATTTCATTCAGATTGGGCAAAAATTGTGACCGCTAGAGTGTTAACAGTCAAATTGTTGACGGACGGACGACGACGGACACAGGGTGATCACAAAAGCTCACCTTTGAGCACTTCATGCTCAGGTGAGCTAAAAACAAGAAAGTAGGTCAGCAGGTCAAGGACACAGTCAGGTGACCCCTAATCACTCGGGGTCATCAGGTAATTACAATTAAACAGTCTAGGAAACAGGCTGGTAACATTGCCTGATTGGGCTTTTGAAATAAAAACTATTATTTCTTGAAAAATAATGAAGATATTTCTTTCAAACTTGGTCCATATATTTAGCATAACATATGATGCTTATCAAGATAGAAATAACTTTGTTGCCTTCACTTTTGTTAGAATTACTTCCCTTTTTCAGATTTTTATGATGCATAATTTTTGAAGTCCAAAAACATTATGTTTTAATGCAATGTTTAAAACAGAAAATGGTTCAATGGCTTTCTATTGCTCCAACCTTGTGCGCCAATACCTTTATATCATTCTATATATTTAGGGTAAATACTTTGTTTCTAGTGCAGATGTATGAGCAATTTTTTTAGAACTAACATTTTTCTATAATGTTGTAAGTAAAAGCAGAGTAAAATGTATACATTCATGTACTAGCACAATAATTTAGAGCATTAGAAAGCCATTGAATCCTTTTGTGTTTTAAACTTAGCATTAGAACATTTTTTTTTTTGGACTTCAAAGATTATGGTCATAAAAATCTGAAAAAGGGAAATAATTCTACCAAAACTGAAGGCAACCAAGTTATTTTTATTCTAATTTGTATCATTTGTTATGCTAAATAAATGGACCAAGTTTGAAAGAAATATCTTCATTATTTTTTCAAGAAATATTACTTTTATGTCGTAAGCCCGATCGGGCAATGTTACCAGCCTGGGAAATATGACCTGATAATTTTTAAGGTATTGGACCCGTAATAGAGTACCTCCTTTTTGAAGAGTATTCAATTCCTACAATAAACCTACTTTGACTGCAATTTTCAGGGGTGCATAGGTTCAAGCCCCACTAGGACCAAAATTTTTTTTCTCCATATTTTCCTTTTTTCTAGTAAGTTTTACATCTTTCAAGACTTATTATGGATGTAATTTGTACGAAAGTGTAAAATTTTCATTTTATAAGCAATTTCTTGCTGTTCAAAGTGAATTTACCTCTGAATCAGGAGGGGTAGAGTTAGACATCTTTAAAAATACTGAGTTACATGCGGTAGAAGTTCTCTATTTTGCCTTCATTCTTTAGATTACATGTTGTGGAAGAAATGCAGGTAGGTTTTACTTCTGCCCCAAGGTTATTTTTAACTGAAGTGAGCAAAATTCAAAACAGACCCACAGGATTTGACCTTAATTCTTCAGTGTTGGAGTTAGAATTCTGTCTCATTAAATCTGTTTACTTGAGGCACCCTAGAAAAATTGATGTTTACAGTTTTAGTTTGTGTTTTATAATTGTTTAACAATAGTCTTATGTTTCTTTTATCAAAATTAATGCTGAAATGAATTATTTGCAAACGTTTTAGATAGTGGCCATCACATTGAAATTTGCCTCTACTTGAGCCTGAGGAAATACCATACATTATACAAAATTTACAAAAAACGGCACGCTAAAAGTTGTTTAAAATTTGCAACACAGTGCAAAACATGGTCAACTTTAAGAATATACCAAGCAAATGCCAGTTTTTAAACATTAATATTAGGGGTCCAATACCTTAAAGTATGAAATCACACTGAAGTGCCGAGACAATAATTCCAATCCCAAAAGCCCTATAACTAATAATGTACTAAAATGTATATCAACATTGTATAGATATACAGTCAAACTCGCTTTATACGAACTCATCCGGACCTAAGAAATATGTTCGTATGAAACGAAATTCGTATTAATGAATGTATGACCAGATAATTTGTCCGAGCAAGTTGGGCAGTATCACCGGTATCATCGGTGAATAGATTCCGATATATGAAAGTAGTTAATAGTTTTAAACTGATTAAGTTAATTTATTCAGATAACATTAAAATTAGGCAACAAAAGTCATACTTAAACAGGTAAAACTGTATTGATTTAAATTTTAATGTGCGGTCGAGGTCCAAGAGCGCCAAATTATATCCACTGCCAACATTGAAGCTTGCACTATATAACAATCATTCTTAGAGTGATAAAAGTTTGTATATTTTATAAGACACAGCCTACCTGTATCGACACTAGAAAGTCAATAATGTGTTTAAAATTATTTACACCTCTTTAAATCTCGACCTGTCAATTGATTAAATTGTTTTATATTGACATGATACACAAAGGACCGAGTGTCTGTTTGTGAATAAGTGTGAACAACTCCATTGTCCAATTACAACGCGGCACAAGGTTGACCATGTTATTATTTTCAACACATTTTATAACGGCTCCGACTTCTAAAATTAATTCGTATCAAAAGATGGAAAAGTATAATATTTAAGCTTATTGGGACTTCCAAAATGTGTTCGTATCTACCGATTATTCGTTTGAAGTGAGTTCGCTATTACCGGAATAATTTTACAAAGAAAACAGAAGGACTCGGCCGGGGAATTCGGACTTTGTTCGTTTAATCCGAAAATTCGTATCAAGCGAGTTCGTATTAAGTGGACTCGACTGTATATGGTATTATGACAGTGACATCCAGCTACATGCGTTAAAGTCTGAGTGGATATTACCTTAGTCATCTCAACGTCTCAGCACTGCAGTGTAATTTCATGGAATTGAAATCATACTTCAGTAAACCTGTATAATTTTACAATTTTACACTGTTCCTGCGATTTATCTGAATATTAAAAGGGGACCTTATTTTCGTGAAACATCTTTCTTCTTAGTTTCAACTTTGTCTGAAGTATTCTTCACGAAACAGACCCAGTAACAGAAATAACAATGACAAAACTAACAAACACTAAAAATCTCCCGAGTTAATATTAATCAAATCAAATAAATGTTAACATGTTTATGTTTTTAGACAGTATGCCTAAATAATATGTACTTCATTGTACAGTGCAATGTCTGTTTGCTCTTTTTTGGCTGTGGGTGGTGGTGAGATCTTATGCCACTTTTAAACAGTATTTCATTTAAGTTGGACAGTCAGTTTCCTGGATTTCATACGACCTGTAAGGGGATTTGTGAACCAAGCGAGCGTAGCAGATACTTGTGTGAAATCCAGGAAACTGACTGTCCATCTTGTTAATTTTATCATTGTTATTTCTATTACTAAGTCTGTTTCACAAAGAATACTTCAGACAAAGCTGAAACTTAGACGAAAGATGTTACATGAAAATAAGGTCCCCTTTTAATATTCAGATAAATTGCAGGAACAGTGAAAATTAATCCATTTTTTTTTAACAGGGCAAACTTACGAACTGACAGTCTTATTAACCTTTTACAATGCACGTACTTGTGTTTTGTTAAAGGGCTTCACAATTGGCTGCATGGCATCAAATTTTCATACACCGCTCCAAATCACACAACACGGTTTCAGTACGCATTAGACAGTGCCAAGTTTTAATAAATCGTTTCATTTTACTCTGCACAAACACATGTTGCGTTAAATGTCTTCACACTGGACTCATACATGCCATAATTTTTCAGGACCTTTCCGGGATTCTGAGTTAAAATTTCCGGGATTTTTACCCTTTGTCCGGGACATACACCGTGACATTAGTATTCGTCTGTTTCATGCATAAATATCATAAAATTATATGCAGTTTCCGGAAATAAACATTGTTCCCTCGCTTAGGAATAATTTGTTGCAAATGTCGTCTAGCTTTCTAAGGGAGGTAAATAGGGTAATTTACGTCTATAGTTCGGCACGTGAATTGGTTGCGTTCCCGAGGTGAACTGAATTAGGAGACTTGCTATATACGAAGAATTAACCTGGTCATCGTGATTTAGAATCCAGCTTATTTTGGTATCTTTTTAAAGCTTAAAAGTTTATCTAATCATTAATAAAATGGAATCCTCAAAGAAATGAAATAAATCTTGTAGATAAAATCGATATAAAATATTTCGGGTTGGGTCAATTTTCAAGGATCGGCCGGCAAAGGCATTCAATAGTCAAAAGTTTTATTTAGAATATGTGTGACAATCAATCTACATTTTAAAAGATTACAGCCTTTTAAAAAAATTATCGTTTAATTGACCGTTATCAGCCATTTCTTCCAATCAAGGCTACATGTAGCTTCACCGCCTACGTGCTAACAACAACGAGATTTTCGGCTATTGTTCCTAATATTAAATTATCATAAAACTGTTATTGATTGCATAATTTTGTCAATTCATAATCAGGGTCATCAAAATAGCTGACTGTAAATTAATCTGGGTCATCAAAAGATCGCAGTGCACGTTCAATATGAGTGGTGAACGGAGCTAGCTTAATCAACATGTGTCCCACTCGAGGGCATGAAACTGATTATCGGATAATTAGGAATAAACAATGTGACACCGGGGACTGTTTATTGTGTTTTAAAATTCAACAATTTATATGCCAAAAACAAGAGCTGTCTCCATAGGATGACACATGCCCCCGATGGCACTTTGAATGAATAGTTATGGCCGATGTTAGAGTTTAGGACCTTTGACCTACGGAGCTGGGTCTTGCGCGCGACACGTCGTCTTACTGTGTCACACATTCATGCGTAGTTATTTTAAAATCCATGCATGAATGACAAAGATATGGACCGGACACGCCCATCAATGCACTATCATGAAAAATGACCTTTAATGTCTAAGCTACGGACCTGGGTCTTGCGCACGACACGTCGTCTTACTGTGGTACACATTCATGCCAAGTTATTTGAAAATCCATCCATGGATGACAAAGATATGGACCGGACACGCCCATCAATGCACTATCCTTTAACGTCTAAGTGTGACCTTGACCTTTGAGCTACGGACCTGGGTCTTGCGCGCGACACGTCGTCTTACTGTGGTACACATTCATGCCAAGTTATTTGAAAATCCATCCATGGATGACAAAGATATGGACCGGACACGCCCATCAATGCACTATCCTTTAAAGTCTAAGTGTGACCTTGACCTTTGAGCTACGGACCTGGGTCTTGCGCGCGACACGTCGTCTTACTGTGGTACACATTCATGCCAAGTTATTTGAAAATCCATCCATCGATGACAAAGATATGGACCGGACACGCCCATCAATGCACTATCCTTTAATGTCTAAGTGTGACCTTGACCTTTGAGCTACGGACCTGGGTCTTGCGCGCGACACGTCGTCTTACTGTGGTACACATTCATGCCAAGTTATATGAAAATCCATCCATCGATGACAAAGATATGGACCGGACACGAAAATTGCAGACAGACTGACAGACCGACAGACTGACGGACCGGCGGACCGACAGACGGTTCAAAAACTATATGCCTCCCTTCGGGGGCATAAAAATAGTTTTTTGGGGGGTTATTTTTGTTTTCTGTATTTTTAATTTTCTGGGACATTTCAACACTGTCCGGGACACCGGGACGAGTATGTGATTTCCGGGACAATCCCGGACAATCCGGGACGTATGACATGTATGCTGGACTGCATGGCATCAAGTTTTAATATGTGTTCCGCTTTTAATTACACAAAGAGGTCTCAGTATATGCATTAGACAGCGTCAAGTTGTAATAAATCATTTTATTTTACACTGCACAAACTCGTGTTAAATAGCTTCACATTGAGCTGCATGGTATCATGTTTTGTTGGATGATTTCATAGTACAGTGCATCAAAACAAGTTTTTCAATGCATCGTCCCATGTTCAGACAGATGGAATGAACTTTTGCATTAAATGGTTTCAAAATACAATATGTTGAATGCAAATATATTGGATGGCATAGAATTTTAGACTAGATGGCATTAAAAATGCACTGCACTGACTGACATGTTTATGAATGGATTGTATATTAACTAATTTTGGTGTTTACCACCACCCATAGAAATTGCTTTATGGCTTTTATTTTGTATCTACTGAAGATGAAATAAATCTTCATATCCTTTGAAACTTGAACACTGTAGGCCTAAGCTTTCACTAGTTACTGATTAGTACCAGAAATATAGTTTCTCTACAGCCTAACGGCAATTATTCTGCAATTTTGAACTTTACCCTAAATTTCATCAAGGCAAACATTTGGACGAAGCTGAAATGAAATAAAGTTGAAAATGTGGCCTCTATAATGTTAACAAGGTAAACAAAAACCACAAGCAAAGTGGATAGCTTCCTCACATGAAAGAATTCTAACATCCTACATCAGGTTTAAAATCCACAGTAAATCTATGTCAGCAACCTTAACCATTCAGCCAAAGAAGCCCCAGAGTATTATAAAAACGTTTAACAAGTGAATTCGATGAATTGGTATCCCCCGCCGAAAGGGTTTGTGGTGAGGAATGGCAAAAAAATATATACAGCAAAAAGTTAAGGATGTTACTAAGAAGCAAATAATTTCATTAGTCAAAATCAATTTAACAGACAACCAATGTTTAATTAAAGAGTACATAATAAATATATGATACTTTGATCCTGACTAAAGAATTTATTTTGAATGGAATATGCTTACTGTAATAAGCTTAGCTTTTAAAATTAAATGCAGTTAATTGAAATGTAAGCTTGAAGTTTAACTGGAACGAAATATTGTCTTTGAGTGGTTTGGCACCACGTGTTGCTGTTTAACCCTTTTCCAATCATATCGCCCCGATCTGCCCTTATCGCTTATCCAACGAAACGCCTCAATCCGCCTGTGCCGCCTACAAACGAATCGCCCGAAACCGCCCGGATAATGCACTGTTTAATAATCGTCTTTTTCCGACTGAAAACGACGAAATTTCATTGGTTTAAAAGTTTAATTGGGTTTGGAAAAGTTCATTTTACGATTACGCCCGAGCCTCGCTTTCAAAACGTTACTATTTATGCAACAAACTTTGGAAATCCCCAACACATTTTCAGAAAATAAAATTGTACATGTACCAAAATGGCGGATAGTGATAGTGAATTTGAAGGATTTTCTCCGGATGATATTTACGCAATTCCACATCGGGATCCCGATTCAGATGTGGAAATTAGTGATATTTCGTCGGATGATTTATCAAGTGACTCCGATTCGTCGGAAATAGAGGAATTATACGCGTGGCAATTAGAAAATGACTCGGACAGTGATACCCCTTTGGACGATCTGCGACCGTTAGTGAATTACAGAAATTGGACTAGGAATATTCGATCGCGGTCTGTTAGGGACTTTATTCATGATAGCGGACCAAATCTGACTGAAATTTCAAATCAACAACATAAATTTTTTGACATGATGTTT
>NW_026463021.1:0-65643 GCF_021730395.1 Mercenaria mercenaria | reverse complement strand
GATCCAAATTTTTTTGAAATTATTGCTGAAGAAACAAACCGATATGCAAGGCAAGAAATTCAACGTAAACAACAGCAGGGTGGAAGGGGTGATGATGTTTGGGAGGCTCAGGGAGAAACAACAGCAAATGAAATGAGGGCTTTCTTTTCGGTAATGATTATTATGGGAATACATAACCTCACACGTGTGGAAGATTTCTGGAGCTCCGATGACCGACTAAGAGTAGAGGGTGTTGCCAAAATCATGCCTATTCAACGTTGGCGTAAGTTGAACCAGTATATTCATCTTACAAATAACCGTGACCAGCCTGATCCTACTGACCCTAATCACGACAGGTTATTCAAAGTCCGGCCACTTGTAGACATGTGTAACAGAAATTTCACGAGTGACATTTACCGTCCAAGTCGTAATCTGTCTGTTGATGAAGCAATGATTGGTTTCAAAGGCGGGTCATTGCTGAAACAGTACATACCAAACAAGCCGACAAAATGGGGATTGAAATCGTGGATGTTAGCAGACTCTCACACAGGTTTCTGTGTACAAGCCGACATATACACTGGCGCGAAAGGTGGTCAAGGTTCGACTGAAGGTTTAGGGTACAAGGTTGTTATGGGTATGGCTCGGCATGTGCAAGGAAAGCATCACCATCTATTCTTTGACAATTATTTCACCTCGCCGAAACTGTTGATAGACCTTGTCCCCATGCAGATCTATTCTACAGGGACGGTGAGGCCAAACAGGAAGGGACTACCACTAAATTTTTCTGATAAAGATAAAAAGGCTGATAGGGGAAAGAGCGCTTTCTGGCAGAAAGGTGACATTGTAGCAGTGAAGTGGAAAGATAACAATTTTGTTCATCTAATTTCAACTAGCTGTGATGACACGATGCGACAGGCCTCAAGGAGGGTAGGCGGCCAGCTTGTGAACATCCCTTGTCCGGACATGGTGAAGACCTACAACAAATACATGGGTGGCGTCGATCTCAACGACCAGTTACGTTCATACCATCCAGTTGGACGCAAAGCCAAGAAGTATTGGAAGTATATTCTTTGGTTTTATGTGGATTTGTGTCTTATCAATTCATGGATCCTATATAAGCTTGCCGTGACCGACAAACCAAAGAAGACATATTCCCAACAAGACTTCAGGCTGGATGTGTGTGATGGACTTGTTGCAGGGTTCACGTCACGTAAAAGGAGGCTTAGCCAAGTCCGTGTACTGTCAGCCATTGTCAATCAGGAAAACGTAGGTGGACATGTTCTTGTCAAATTTCAAGGTCGGAAGCGCGTGTGTGTTATGTGTTCAAGGAAGAAACGTAAAACAGACAGCGGTCGCCCAGTGGAGTCTACATTCGGATGTCAGCAGTGTTCGGTGAATCTGTGTAAAGATGGATGCCACGCGGAATTCCATGCAATAAGCGAATAAGTGTTCAGTGTGCCTGCCAAAATTCTCAGTGGATTTATTCATGTTGGAGTTATTTATGTGGATTTTATTTATTTATTTATTTATTTATTTCACTGATATATATATATATATATAGCTGATATATTGTTGTAGATGGCTGGCATAAACCACAACCTTTTTATTTATTTATTTATTATTTATTTATCTATTTATTTTATAGATTATTTATTAATTTTATTAATTTATAGTTTGGGTCAGGCAAAATCTTTTAGCTTTTCAAACTGAACAACATGTATATAGATGAAATTTGTATTGTTTTTTTTATTTTGTAAATAGTAATTTTTGATTTCTTAAAAAAAATACTAAAAAACAGAAGAAAAAAGACTAAAACAGCCAACAAATTCAATGAAAAGTTAACTGTAAATAATTGGTAATACTGTTCAGTCATGTAGATAGACAAACATTTCAACTGTATAAATGTATATAATTTCATGTACAGATGCACAGTATACATGTATAGTATTTATTTTTTATGTATTATATATAATTATGAATATATTGCAAGTGTTGTATATAATCAGAATTAAATTGTGCAAAAATAATATCAGTGTAAAATGTGATTCAATGGAAAATAAAGCAATAAAAAAGGAATTTAGATGTGAGGAAATCAGCAAATAATCAACTAAGTGTCAATGATTGGAATTTATTAGTGTTAATTCAGTGGTGATTAAACAGACATACTCCCCACTAAGATCTTAGCAAGTGTCATCTACTGTAAGTTTATTTAATTATCCCCCATCCTGTGCATGTGTTGTTATGTTTTTTGCATGGCATGTGTTAATTAGAGGAGTTTTAAATGACACACCCCATCATTTTACAGTGAATATCTGGCAAAATATTATCACAGGCAAATATCTCTGTTCAGACAGGCTTATCAGATCAAACAGATCTATGTTCACAGTAGGTATAGGTTTCCAGTGGAGTACTGATTGGAAAAGTGTTAACACATACATTTGAGCTTAAAAGAACAGATGTCCTTAAAGGAACACAATCAATTAAGATATCTTGAACATGGCTATTGGCAAGGTTGGGGCAGTTACATCTTAACATGTTGAAGGTTTGACCATGTTTTTTAAACAAGAGGGCCATGAAGGCCCTGTATCACTCACCTAACCTATTGACCTAAAAATCATCAAGATTAACATTCTGACCAAGTTTCCTTAAGATATGGTGACAAATGTGGCCTCTAAAGTGTTAACTAGCTATTCCTTTGATTTGACACCCTGACCTAATTTTTGACCCGACATGACCCAGCTTCGAACTTGACCTAAAGATCATTAAGTTTAACATTCTGACTAAGTTTCATGTAGATATAGTCATAAATGTGGCCTCTAGAGTGTTAACAAGCTTTTCATTTGATTTGACCTAGTGACTTAGTTTTTGGCCCCACCTGACCCAAATTTAAACTTTACCTAAAGATCACCAAGATTAACATTCTGACCAAGTTTCATTAAGATATGGTCATAAATGTGGCCTCTAAAGTGTTAACTAGCTTTTCCTTTGATTTGACCCGGTGACCTAATTTTTGACTCAACATGACCAAGATTCCAACCTGTCCTAAAGATCATCAAGTTTAACATTCTGACTAAGTTTCATGAAGACACAGTCATAAATGTGGCCTCTAGAGTGTTAACAAGCTTTTCCTTTAATTTGACCCGGTGGCCTAGTTTTTGACCCCACATGACCCAGATTCGAACTTGACCTAAAGATCATCAAGATTAACATTCTGACTAAGTTTCATGAAGATACAGTCATAACTGTGGCCTCTAGGGTGTTAACAAGCTTTTCCTTTGATTTGACCCAGTGACCTAGTTTTTGACCCAACCTGACCCAGATTTGAACACGACCTATTGTTCATCAAGATTAACATTCTGACCAAGTTTCATTAAGATATGGTCATAAATGTGGCCTCTAGAGTGTTGACTAGCTTTTCCTTTGATTTGACCTAGTGACCTAGTTTTTGACCCTACATGACCCAGATTCTAACTGGACTTTTAGATCATCATGAGTAACATTCTGACCAAGTTTCATGAAGATACAGTCATAGATATAGCCTCTACAGTGTTAACAAGCTTTTCCTTTGATTTGACCTAGTGACCTAGTTTTTAACCCCAGACCTATATTTCATCAAGATTAACATTCTGACCAAGTTTCATTAAGATAGGGTCATAAATGTGGCCTCTACAGTGTTTACTTGCTTTTCCTTTGATTTGAACTGGTGACCTAGTTTTTGACCTGACATGACTCAGATTCAAACAGAACCTTGAGACCATACAGATTAACTTTCAGAACAAGATTCATGAAGATATAGTCATAAATGTGGCCTCTACAGTGTTAACTAGCTTTTCCTTTTATTTGACCTGGTGACCTAGTTTTTGACCCTACATGACCCAATATCGAACTCGTCCAAGATTTTATTGAGGGTAACATTCTGACCAAGTTTCATTAAGATTGGGTCAAAATTGTGACCTCTAGTGTGTTAACAAGCTTTTCCTTTGATCTGACCCGGTGACCTAGTTTTTGACCCCAGATGACCCAATATCGAACTCGTCCAAGATTTTATTAAGGGTAACATTCTGACCAAGTTTCATTAAGATTGGGTCAAAATTGTGACCTCTAGTGTGTTAACAAGCTTTTCCTTTGATTTGACCTGGTGATCTAGTTTTTGACCCCAGATGACCCAATATAGAACTGGTCCAAGATTTTTATGAGGGTTACATTCTGACTAAGTTTCATTAAGATTAGGCCAAAATTGTGACCTCTAGAGTGTTATCAGTCAAATTGTTGATGACGGATGGACGACGACTGATGACGGACAAAGGGCGATCTCAAAAGCTCACCTTGAGCACTTTGTTACAAAATAGATACATACAGATACACAAATAATACATATTCTTGGTGACTTTGAAAATGGCATTATTCATATAAGCTACACATTAAGAAAACAACAGTATACTGAGATGATGAGATATAAACCAGTTCAGATGATGGACACCGGACATCGAGTGATCAGAAAAACTCAAGGGCTGCATTCAATAAACGCTTGATGCCCCCGGTGGCATCCTTGTCAACAGATTTTCCAAAACGAGGTCAAGGTCAAGGTCAAACTGAGGTCAGGTGTGAAGATGAGGAATGGTCACAGGTTACATCTGCATTAGTATCAAGTCATTTTAGTAAAGGGTATTGATGCTAGACAAAACGGTCCCATTTGGTTAACCTCGTACAGATGGATGGACTGACGAACGGATGGACGGACAGGACAATTACTATATGCCTCCTGCATCAGTAGATGCCGGGGGCATAAAAACCTGTTTTTTCCTTAAACAAAAGCTTACTATTTTGTGTTCAATGTACTTTCACAAAGACCTGTGTTTTCCTATTACACACCACATCCTTGTCTATAAAGTACTGAATATTACAGGTGTCCATCAATATTATATCAGCTTAGGAATATGTTTTTTATCTTCCCACCATCAATTTCTTGAATATGCACCCCTTCCTCATTTCTGTATGAACTGTAAATGTAGCAATATGCGTCCCCTTAAAAGGTTTATCAAAGGAGGATAAGACGCAAAAATCGTACAGCACAGTGCATGTTTAGTGACAGACTCCTCTACAGTTAATTGCTACGCTTTCCTATTTGATGGTGTGGTGATTATCTATTTATTTGGGTTTTACTGCACACCAACACAGTATAGGTTATATGGTGCCAAACAGGACTACAAATTTTGGTTCCCGATCTCATTTACATCAAAATAAAAACATGAGGTATGGAATCAAAATTTGAATACCTGCTGGAATCACAGAGTTACTGCAAAACCAAGTGTTAAGACCCTATTAGTCGCCTCTTACGATCATGCAAGGGTAAAGCAGTGGTTCCAATTCTTTTCATACACAGATCGTCCCAGAACCACATGGGGCAGTGTGATTACTAATAAAGTGTAAGATTCCATGATGCTTTTCTCCTAAATCCTACATACACTGGATGGAAGGAGTTGATTTTTTTTACAGTTTTCTTAGTTGTGCCCTTAAAAGTTAAGCTCTTGTTGCTCTAACTTAGACAAGTTGTTGAGTACACTGGTGTATTTATACCTTAGATTTACCTTAATTTTATGTTTTACTTTATCTGTTATTTTTGCACTAATGTTAGAGCCTTTCACAGTGGGGATTTTATATACATTATGTTGTCTTACTTGTTGAAAATTGGGTAAATGCGAGGCTGGCATGCCCTAAACGCATTTAAACCCCCAATTTCCTTTACATAGGTTACTGACCTTTCCAAGGCTGTGTCCCTATTTTCAACTGGTTTTTTGTCTGTCTTGTATTGTCTGTTGCATATGTTTTCTTCTTTTTTGTAAGTGTTTCTCCCTCACTTTCCTCTCTCCCCCTACTGCCCCCTCATTTCCCCTTGCAATTACGCTACTTTTTGCCTCCCCTCCTCATTTATGTGAGTTTTCATGGCTCCCCTTTGTTTTTGATGCCGGAATCCTAAGATGGTACAGTTTCTGTTTTTATCCTACTTGTGTGTGTGTTTGTATGCTTGAGAGTCTAAACCAGCACCCTACTGTTTTCTTATGTGTTGCTTGTTCGTTTTTCTATGTTATTTAGTTGGGTGTGGTTGTGTGTTTATCTTTGTTACATGAATGTTTACGCTATTGTGGTTTATGTTGTAGTATGACTGTTATTAACTTTCACCTTCGGGTCCCCCCCACGCACACACACCCCTGCAGCCCCCTTTTCCCCTCCTTCTATATATAGTACTTGTTGGATGTTTGAAGCAACCCATCTGAAATATTTTTCTGTTACAGCTTCTTTATGTTGTGGGCCTACTTTGCAAATGTGTGGCTGTGTTTTTAGTGCTCTGTGTTTCGGAGAAGTCTACCCTTACATTTTATCTTTTACAAATCAAACTATAGCTCAGAAATGAAATCTAAACTGATGTCATTATTTCAATTGAATAATTACTATAATTTTGACTTACTTGTTACTGGCTTTACATCAAGATTAATAGAGTAAGTACCCAATGTTGAGTGTGTGCATGTGTATACACCTCCATCAGAGTCTTGAATACTTTTCAAAATCAAATCCTTGTGATTGCTTCTGTATTCAACTCTATTATCTTGAACAATCTGCAAGTTTGGATTTAAAGTTGCATCATCCTGGTTTGTGATCTTATCATTAGATGGTGCACGCCATAATGGCAAAGTAAATACACCACTTAACACGCACTGCAAAACTGCATTCTCTCCCTTTTCTACTGATAAAGTAGCTTGTCCCATAATCTGCTTAATGATGCAAGCTGAAATAAAAACAAGAGGATCATTGTTCCTAAGTGCTCACCTATGCACAAGGTTTCAAGTGTGTTTATATAAGTAAAGAGTTAGGTTTCTTCTATGTTAGCCTATATTATATTCATGTCACACACATATTTGCACCTAGGGCAATAATTTGAACAATTACGGTAGACATTACTAATTTGAAAACACATCCCAAATACATGTATCAAGGCACTAGCTATCACTGATTCAGAAAAGAAGATTTTCACAGACTCTTCTATAAAAGTCTACAGTAAGTACATGTAAAACACAAGGTCATGGCCATCTTTTTTTTTATCCTGGTGAAAAAATTTGAACAAGTTTTGTACAGAGTCATACCCTTGTATCACATGCCAAACATCAAAGCTCTAGAGAAAATCAAAGCACTGAAAGTACTGATATGGCGATTATATTTTGAAGTTGACAGTGACAGTACAGGCTCCAGAAAAAAAGCATACACTCAATGGCAAACGTATAATAGTAAGGTTTTGATGTACAAACTTAGGTGAGCTTAGCACTGTCATATACTCAATTGCCCCATCATGTTGCTAACTGTTGATCTTTAGATTTTACACATGATCGGATGGACAGGCAAACACCACGTGATCACAATAACTCATATTGTACCATCGGGTCAGGGGAGCTAAAGAAACGGGTGATCTGTTTTGCTACTGGGGGACTTAGCAGAACAATGTTCTGTGTTATGCTTTTACCCTGCTAAAATGGACTGCTTAAAATGTCAGCTGAGACAGTACCGTTCATCTGTCAGATGGTCATTCACTGAGACTGAATAGTGAACAGTATAATCAAAATCGGACTGCAAGGATATGCAAGCTGATTTTGATCTACTCTGGTCTTTAAGGCAGAAACATTTATCACTAACAAGTAGGGCAGACAGTAATACTAGTGTTAGTTACCATCTTTGTGTTGTTTCCTTTTGTTTATTGCTCTTTATATAATGTCTGTCTGTTCAGACAGGTGAACTGAATGTTTGCATAGACTAAGGTAGAATATATAACAAACAATTATTTTCTTACAAAACACTATACAAATACTTTGTTACATGCATCATAGAGTATCGAGAACAAGTTGGCACCTGGCTGAGTATAATAGCTAACTCATCACTCATACATAATTATGAAACAAAACACTAGAAAATGAGACTAATTTAACAGTTAAAATATAATTGTACATCTAAACTAGTAATGTGTCACAGACACGGATGCCCCGCAACATCAGAAAGGTCACAGGCATAAGCTATTTACAGTAACAACAAAGGGAAGTAATTCTAAACTAAGGCCCTGGTTCTTGCGCAAGACATTCTGTCTCATGATAGTGTACAATTGAGCCAACATACATTAAAATCCCTACATGCATGAAGAAGAAATGCTTAGGAAAAAGTCATTCTTGTATGTGACCTTTGGCCTCTAAGTGTGACCTTGACCTTAGTCCTAGGGACCTGGTTCTGCACATGATACATCATCCATGCTAATTATTTGTGTCAAATTATTTTGAAATTGGACAATTCATGTCAAAGTTATGGACCGGACACGAAGACCACATTACCAGTATATATGTAGTGAAAATTGGCCGAGTTCAACCAAGAACTGTGACATTGACATTAGACCTAGTTGTTGCGCATGACACATTATCTATCCATGCTTATCATCTGTGTAAAATTATTTTGAAATCAGACCATGCATGTCAAAGTTATGACCCAGACAAGAACACCACTCTTTCCAGAACACCCACACAAACACAGGGGTAACACTGTATAGGCCCCCCATTTTAAGGTGAGGGCATAAAAAAATCTAAAAAACTTAACATTATAATACAGATGACTGAACAGCATTTTACAATATATTGAAATGGGCCTAATGTCCCCTTGGACATGTATGTAAATATATCCAACATTAACAGTGTCTGTGACTTTATTAGGGCGGACTTGTATAATTTCCCAGCAAATTCTGTTTACAATGTCTTCTGTAGGAGAAATTGTGTTTGTATACAAAACTGCAGCATTTTCTATTTCAAGAACTGATAAGACGTTGATCTGGTGGGCAGAAGCCGAACGTCCATATTTTTTGTAAAAAGTGATGTTTTTCTAACAGCATAAACTTTCTTAAAACACAACTTATTATAAATAATATCAAACAAGAGCTGTCACAGGAGATAGCATACTCGACTATTTCGATGCTGGATAGTGAAACTGGGCACATCTGAGGAAACTAGTGCTGTCACTGGAGTGTTTAATGACTCCAATTGTTGATGAAGATATTGCACAACAGCCTGAGTCTATGTCAAAAATATCAACTTAATGTAATAAGGGAGGTAAAGATAAAATGTATCAAAACGCTATATAAGTATATACTAAGCAAAAAGGGGCATAATTCATTAAATATTGGTGCCAGAGTTATGCACCTTGTGTCATATGGTGTGGGTGATAATGCTGAAGAATTATTTTAAGTTTGAATCAAATCCATTCAGTAATAACAGAGACAGAGTGAAAGTGCATCAAAACTTTAACCTAAACTTCTAAGTAACAAGAGATCACAGAGTGATCTTGGCGCCCACCAATGTGCCATTTTAGAGTGTTCCAAATTTCAAGACTTATTGACTAGCTCAAGGTCAAATTTCATTTCTGTACACAACACTGTGCATGTGGTTCAAATTCGAAAGCTGTAGCTTGAGAAATGTGAAAGTAGGTCACTAGATCAATTTCAAGGACAAAGTTCTTTGTACACAAAACTATGCATGTGCATCAAGTTTAAAGGCTGTAGCTTGAGAAATTTGAAAGTAGGTCACTAGGTCATTCTTAAGGTCAAAGTTTAATTCGGTACACAAAACTATGCAAGTGGTCCAAATTTGAAGGCTGTAGCTTGAGAAATGTGTAAGTAGGTCACTAGGTCAAAATCACGGTCAAATTTCGCTTCAGAACACAAATCTATGCATGTTGTCCAAATTTGAAACCTGTACCTTCAAAAATGTGAAAGTAGAACACTAGGTCAATGTCAAGGTCAAAGTTTGTTTCAGTACACAATCCTATGCATATGGTCTAAATCTGAAGCCTGTAGCTACAGAAATGTGAAAATAGGTCACTAGGTCAATCTTAAGGTCAAAGTTCATTTCGGTACACAAAACTATGCATGTGGTCCAAATTTGAAGACTGTAGCTTGAGAAATGTAAAAGTAGGTCACTAGGTCAAAATCAAATTCAAATTTTATTTCGGAATACAAGACTATGCATGTGGTCCAAATTTGAAGCCTGTACCTTCAAAAATGTGAAGTAGGTCACTAGGTCAATGTCAAGGTCAAAGTTTGTTTCGGTACATAAAACCATGCATGTGGTCCAAATTTCAAGGCTGTAGCTTGAGAAATGTGAAAGTAGGTCACTGGGTCAAAATCAAGGTCAAATTTTCATTTCGGAACACAAAACTATGCATGTGGTCAAAATTTGAAAATGGGAAAGAAGGTCACTAGGTCAATGTCAAGGTCAATGTCAAGGTCAAAGTTTTTTCGATACACAAAACTATGCATGTGGTCAAAATTTGAAGGCTGTAGCTTGAGAAAATGTCAATGTCAAGGTCAAAGTTTTTTCGATACACAAAACTATGCATGTGGTCAAAATTTGAAGGCTGTAGCTTGAGAAAATGTGAAAGTAGGTCACTAGGTCAAAATTAAGGTCAAATTTCATTTCGAAACACAAATTTATGCATGTGGTACAAATTTGAAGACTGTACCTTCAAAAATGTGAAAGTAGGTCACTAGGTCAATGTCAAGGTCAAAGTTTTTCTCGGTACACAAAACTATGCATGTGGTCCAAATTTGAAGGCTGTAGCTTGAGAAATGTGAAAGTAGGTCACTAGGTCAAAATCAATGTCAAATTTTATTTCGAAACACAGAACTATGCATATGGGCCAAATTTGACGCCTGTACCTTCAAAAATGTGAAAGTAGGTCACTAGGTCAAAATCAAGGTCAAAGTTTTTTCTGGTGCACAAAACTATGCATGTGGTCCAAATTTGAAGGCTGTAGCTACAGAAATGTGAAAGTAGGTCACTAGGTCAAAATCAAGGTCAACTCATGTCAAGGTTCATCTTGCCACTCAAAAATATACATATGGTCCATATTTGAATGTTGTAGTTATTGACAAGAAGATTTTAAAAGCTTTTCTCTATATAAGTCAATATGAACCATGTGACCCCGGGGGCGGGGCCATATTTGACCCTAGGGGGATAATTTGAAAAAACTTGGCAGAGAACCACTAGATGATGCTACATTACAAATATCAAAGCCCTAGGCTTTGTGGTTTGGACAAGAAGATTTTCAAAGCTTTTCCCTATATAAGTCTATGTAAACCATATGACCCCCAGGGCGGGGCCATATTTGACCCTAGGGGGATAATTTGAACAATCTTAGTAGAAGACCACTAGATGATGTCACATACAAAATATCAAAGCCCTAGGCCCTGTGATTTTGAACAAGAGGTTTTTCAAAGTTTTCCCTATATAAGTCTATAATAACCATGTGACCCCCGGGGCGGGGCCATATTTGACCCCAGGGAAATAATTTGAATCATATTGGTAGAGGACCACTAGATGATGCTTCATATCAAATATCAAAGCCCTAGGCTCTGTGGTTTTGGACAAGGTTTTCAAAGTTTTTCCCTATATATTAAACTATGTAAATTATAGAAATAAACAAAGGGCCATAACTCACTCATAAATTGTTGAACCAGTCTGATTTTCAGGGGGACACAACTAGGGTACCAATACATCATTCTGACAAAGTTTGGTCAAAATCACCCCAGTAGTTTCTGAGGAGATGCGATAACGAGAAATTGTTAACAGACGGATGGACTAGACGGACGGACGGACCACGGACACAGAGTGATTTGAATAGCCAACCATCTGATGATGGTGGGCTAAAAAGGGGGAATAATTAATGAAGACCCTGTATCATATGGTGTGGGTGATGATGTTGAACAACTATTTTAAGTTTGAATCAAATCCATTCAGTAATAACAGAGACAGAGTGAAAGTGCATCAAAACTTTAATCTAAAATTCTAAGTAAAAAGGGGAAATACTTCATGAAAAATTGGTCCCAGAGTTATGCACCTTGCATCATATGATAAGGGAATGATGTTGAACAATTGTTTAAGTTTGAATCAGATCCATTTGGGTTTAAGAACAAAAATAGAGTGAAAGTGATAAAACTTAACCTGAAATTCTAAGTAAAAAGGGAATAATTCATGAAAATTGTGCCAGATTTTATGCACCTTGTTCATAGATGGGGGTGATGATGCGAACAACTGTTTTAAGTTTGAATCAAATCCATTCAGTAATAACAGAGACAGAGTGAAAGTGCTCAAAAACTTTAACCTGAAAATCTAAGTGAAAAGGGGGGATAATTCATGAAATAATTGGTGCCAGATTTTATGGCCCTTATGTCAGAATGTTTGTGAATGATGATGAGGAATAAGTATTTCAAGTTTGAATCAAATCCGTCAAGTAATTACAGAGATAAGTTGAAAAAAGAGAAAGTGTAAAAAAACTTTAACCAAGGTCAGGGGACGCGTAAAGACGCCGACGCCGGGGCGAGTAGGATAGCTCTCCTTATACTTCGTATAGTCCAGCTAAAAATCATTATATCAAAATAAAATGGATTAATGATGAACACTTAACTTACAGTGTTTCTGAACAATTTTGGTAGAGGACCACTAGGCAATGCAAAATACCAAATATCAAAAGCCTACTTCTTGCACTTTCAGACAAGAATATTTAAACAAGGGACCCAAGCTGGACTAAATCACTCACCTTAGGCCAACTTTGACCTAAATAGATCTTGCTTGTGACAAAGTATTAAATTTAAAAAAGAAAAAAAAAGCTCTAGCAGCCCTTAAAAGGAGCCAAGTGCTCCATTTAAACAAATTGGGAGAGGACCATATAATTATGCTACATATAAAGTTTGATGAAGATCTAGGGAGCAGTTCAAGGGGACCTTTTAAATAATGCAACAGACAAAATTTTGATGAAGATCCTCAGGCAGTTCTTAAAAAGTTGTTTAAAAAGTATTTCTTTTTAAATAGCTCTAGCAGCCCCTTAAAGGGATAATCATTATTCCCCCCCATTTGAACAAATTTGGGACAGCACCATTAATGATGCAACAGACAAAGTTTAATGAAGATCCATCATGCGGTGCATGGTAAGAAACATTTAAATATTTTAAAATCTTTTTTTAAAAAAAGCTACAGATGAAGTTCGATGAAGATCTATCACGAGGTTCATGAGAAAAAAAAGTTAAAAGTTTTTCTATTTTTAGCTCTAGCGACCCTTAAAGGGGCCCCAGTGTTAAATTTCAACAAATTGGGAGAGGCCCCTCATTATAGGATGCCACAGCCCAAAGTAAATGAAGGTAAAATTCAAAAATAATCAACTTACATGGAAGATAAATTATAATCTAACAAATTTTACATGTTAAACCAAACAAATAGTACATGCCATTCTTCTGGAGTATAATGTGAAATCAAGCACTACAAGTTGACACAGTTTTTGCCTTGAAACTTTTTGAATACTGTATCATTACATATAAACCAACATAGACACTTTAATTGGGTTTCTTCATGACCTTTGCATGTCTTCTAAATGTGGAGAACATTTATGTAAAGGGGTTTTTAAAATCATTCAAAATATCATATTTTTGTATTAAACCCTTTCCCTTTTAAAACAAGAAATTTTAGGAATATGTTTCATCACCAAAAAATGCTGGTAAGCAGCTTTATAACAGACAGATTTTTTCTTTTTTAGAGAAACTCATTTCACTTCTGACAGGACTTGACTGCCATTTTTTTAAATTTAAGTGAAGCGGCCAGACAACGTTTCCATTTCTATCTATGTCATCTGCACTGACAGTATCACTGGCCAGCAATTTCTTCAAAATGTGGACATTATAGATGATAATGTCCTCCGTATCAAGCTCAACATAACCTCCATCTAATCCGATTGCATCAACCTGTACGTTTGTGTCCTCAACAGGCGCAGCAAATTTCTGTGAATATAAAATATTAGAACAATAAGGCATTAACATGATTTTGGAATGTAGGGATAACGAAGGTTTTTCGTGTTATAACACCTGCAGAATCCTGAGGGATAGGTTGCTGCCCGAGCCAGCTAGGGCGGGGGTACCAGCAAATCCCGAGGGATTATGCAAATGTTATAACATGTAATGAACATGCGCTAACGCCATTTTAGCATAAAACACGTAAAAACTGATAAATGAATACAATATCACTCAACGTCATTGAATTTCCACGAAATGCGCAGGAATGTCCAAGTTGTTTTTTACATTGACGTCATTTCGTTTTGAATTATCCATTTTGGGTCCGAATGACGTTTACGCATTGCCACAGAAGCGTATATAAAAGGGTGTTTTAACAACACGCAAGCGCGAGAATCTCTCTGTTAACACACGTTTTCTCTCCTGTTAAAACACCCCTGAAAGTGTTACATGCCCCGTTATGACAGAAATTTGTTTTGTAAACACAGGTGAGTTATCATCGAAAACCCAAACATTATACAGCCTTATAATATAGTGGTTGTTGTAGACATGAAGAAAAACATCTAAATGATATAGATGAAATAATTACATGAATAACAACGAAATAAAGCGGATATTACATGTGTCCGGAAACTGGTCCTGTCCGGAAAATAATTCCCAACCAGTATATCAACAAGACGTTAATTACTGTGCATTACAGATTTACCCCTTAAACTATGAATGTAATTCCTGAAAACAAGAGTCACTGTGGTCACTCATCTGTAAATTTATTTTGAGTAAGTTTTTAGAACACACTTGGAAAAATGAAACCATACGGCTAGGATATAGTTCCGAGATTCCATTGAGGTATTTCAAATACATAGTCCAAGTAACTGTTGAATTTATGCTACACAATAAAGAATTCATCAAACAAAATATTGAAATACAAAAGAGACAAACTTACTTTAAATTTTGGAAATTTTTTCCATCACTGACAACAGTCATCAATTATGACTTCTTGCTGCCATCCCTTTGCCCTGTACTTAACAAGCTGATCTGCAGCTACATCTCTAACTTTCAGCGCTCTGTTTGTTGGGTCCCTTTCCCCGGTCACTGAAGACAGTACTGATGTTTGCCATCTAAAAGTAACAATATAATTTTTACTATACACAGCTCAATAAAAAAAACACTTTTGTCCTACAGGTACATTATATCTAAACATAATTTATTTAAAGACCTGCTCCAGTCCTAACTTTTAACCTTAAATTGTCACTGAAAAAGCATGAAAAATCCTGATTATGAACAGTGATGCCTGCCAAATAAAAAAGGGAGCGTATTTATATGCGGTTTTGCGTGCTAAGGTGTGGTGTGGTGGCCGTTATCTTTACCTATTGTAATCATGGTTGCATACATACAATAGAATTTGAATACCCGGAGCAGGGCCTAAGTATTGGGGATGTAAAGGTGAAATTTAAAACATAAAAATCACAACTTCACAATTTCTTTTTTTTTTTCTCAAAATTCTTATGAAACTTTTCTCTGCAGGAAATAAACGACAACAAAAAGTGATGAAAGATTACTGATTTTTCTGAATTTCTCAACAATTTCCAAAAAATTTTTGTATAATTTAGACACCATGTTTTCGCTGTTCTAGATTTCTCTAATACCATATCAATTACAATAAGTTGTTTGAAAATATTTCATTGTCATAATTAAATAGCGATTTTTTATCGTAAACCCCCGTGGCCAGAACAAGCAATTTTTCACCTTTCACATCAAAGATTAAAAAAAATAAAATAAACCAACTATAATATAAACCATGAAAATAAGTTACTTACTACGTAACAGCTTTTTCAATTTTCAGTCGAATTTATATCAAACATCTTAAACCCAAAAATTTTAAATTACTTTACTGCAAATGACTGAAAACAAAAAAGTTTATTTCCCCATCCCCGATAATGTGAGCATCATTTTTTCCAAAAAAGGAATGTATTTTCATATAAACTAAACTTCAAAGTTGCCCAATATGTTTTCCTAACTTTTGTTAAAAGCAAGCAGTGAGTTAACCTGATAAAAATAGTGTTTATAAATGGCCGGATCAGGAACCTCTGTCACCAACTTCATCCGGGCACCAGAGTAGCTATTAGCATGACTCAATTTTCATTAAAAGGGGAAAAATTAGATGTTCCAAAAAAAAGTTTTTAAATTACACACCATATTTCTTGCAAAATAAGCCACAAAATTTCATCAATTTAACTGACATGTAATTCATGCCGCATCGGAGATATTTCAACGCACTTTAACGTATGTTTCTGTCATTACGTCACAGTTGCATATATTATTAAACGATTTGCATCAAATAGACTGTACAGTATTTGCAGCCATTTTGCTCAACTCATCACCTCAACACAAGCAATGGATAACTGCATCGACTTAAAGAAGGACTTACTCACTTTTTGAACTTATAGTGACAAACTACTGGTTTCTACATTGTATATCATAGGAATTTATTTATATATTCAAATTGTTTTTGTCTTGTTTCATTGTGTGTTGAAAAGAAAGATATAATCTTATAGAGGTCTTACACCCCGTAACCAGTAATATAGTGCAGTTAGGACTTTGATTTGCTAAAAATATTGAAGTGCTTATTAGAATTAGGATTATTTATCAGATTTTAAATTTCTGACTGAAAACTTGGATCCTATAAAGTATTCAATGTTCAAATTATAATAATTTCAATCTAATCAAACCCATTTGCACTGTATAATACAATGGTATGCACGTTTTTGTTGTATAGGAAACGTATGATCAATTTCATTTCAAAGTCTAAAGATGTGCTATGTGTAAAATGAACACTTGCTTAAATTTCTATGGCGGACCATTTGCTGTTTTGTATATCCCTAAATGCATTTTATTCAGCCAAGCTGCCACAAACATGTATTTACATGTAATTTCAATGGTGGCGTCATTTGCGCCATATTACCCGCCACACCACATTACCAGCTTTTGTGATAGTAGTGCCAGGTGAAGTAATTGGCATTTATGTCATCAACAATACCATTCTACAATTAATTAAAACAAATTATTTACACAACACAAATTGTAAAAAAAACACTGGAAAAGCAAAACTCAGGAAACTGAGATGACCTATCCGGACGGACTTTTAAGGTATCAAGTCCGACTGTAGTCCTACTACTTTGGCTTTTCGGATGCTTATTTTAGATCTGAAATTCTATAGTTTTTCGTCATTCTAACCTGACCCATACAGGAAAACAAAGACATTAAAAAATCCAAAAAAGTCATAATATACTGGTATGACCTTACTTGCTTTAATAAGTAAACATTAATACTCTGTAAAAACTAAAACTGGGGTTTAATTTAATCTGTTTTTTCAAACAGAGTCTTTAATCTTTGAAAAATTATATAACAGATGCGAAGAGATATCACTCTGACACCGGTTTCGCTCAACAGCAAACTGCGGATGATACATATTTCCGAAACAATCCTCACAGGGTTGTCTAGGAATACGGAACTTCCGTAATCCTAGAATCGGAGGCTAGGAAATTTCGGTACCGTAGTCATAGCCACTGCCTTCATTAAAATGTCGTGAGGCAAGTTTATGCTTCAATGTCAACATAAATTCATTATCAGAGAAGTAACCATTACAATTACTTTGTACATGTACCACAACCAGAAAACTAAAACTAATCAGACGTATACAGTTTGTTTTATATTGTGACGGTCAAAAATAAAAGTCAGAAATTAAAAACACCCACTCAGCGACAGTAAGCTTGTCTACCTGAAAACGTACCCAACGGATTTTTAATGGGGATTTCCTACCGCTGTCCCGAAACGGCCAGTTTTTTTAGACCAGTCGGACTAAAGAAGTTTATCTTGGATCTTTCACAAAAGGTTACTTGTTACTCAGAAATGCATTACAACTCACAAGCATGAATGAACATTTATGTCTCATAAAAACGTGATCAAGACTCGAGCAGTCTTTGAAATCCAGGCAAAAAAGAGAAACAAGAGGACCATGATGGTCCTGAATCGCTCACCTCTTCCCACATGAACCAGTTTTGAGTATGACGTCGTTTTTTCTATTATTTGACCTATTGACCTAGTTTTCAAAAGTACGTGACCCTGTTTTGAACTTTACTTAGATATCATTAAGGTGAACATTCTCACTAATTTTCATGAAGATCTCATGAAAAATATGGCCTCTAGAGAGGTCACAAGGTTTTTCTATTTTTATACCTACTGGCCTAGTTTTTGACCGCACGTGACCCAGTTTCGAAACTGACCTAGATATCATCAAGGTGAACATTCAGATCAATTTTCATGAAGATCCATTGAAAAATATGGCCTCTACAGAGGTCAAAAGATTTTAACAATTTTAGACCTACTGACCTAGTTTTTGACCGCAGTTGACCCAGTTTCAAACCTGACCTAGATATCATCAAGCTGAACATTCAGACCAATTTTCATACAGATCCCATGAAAAGTATGGCCTCTAGAGAGGTCACAAGGTTTTTTATTATTTGACCTACTGACCTAGTTTTTTTAAAGCACGTGACCCAGTTTCAAACTTGACCTAGATATCATCAAGGTGAACATTCTGACCAATTTTTATGGAGATCCATTCACAAGTATGGCCTCTAGAGAGGTCACAAGGTTTTTCTATTTTTAGACCTACTGACCTAGTTTTTGACCGCACATGACCTTGTTTCGAACTTGACCTAGATATCATCAAGATGAACATTCAGACCAATTTTCATACAGATTCAATGAAAAATATGGCCTTTAGAGAGGTCACAAGGTTTTTCTATTATATGACCTACTGACCTAGTTTTTGATGGCACGTGACCCACTTTCGAACTTGACCTAGATATCATCAAGATGAACATTCAGACCAATTTTCATACAGATTCAATGAAAAATATGGCCTTTAGAGAGGTCACAAGGTTTTTCTATTATTTGACCTACTGACCTAGTTTTTGATGGCACGTGACCCACTTTCGAACTTGACCTAGATATCATCAAGATGAACATTCAGACCAACTTTCATACAGATCCCATGAAAAATATGGCCTCTAGAGAGGTCACAAGGTTTTTCTATTATTTGACCTACTGACCTAGTTTTTGATGGCACGTGACCCACTTTCGAACTTGACCTAGATATCATCAAGGTGAACATTCTGACCAATTTTCATGAAGATCTCATGAAATATATGGCCTCTAGAGAGGTCACAAAGTTTTTCTATTTTTAGACCTACTGACCTAGTTTTTCACTGCACGTGACCCAGTTTCGAACTTGACCTAGATATCATCAAGATGAACATTCAGACCAACTTTCATACAGATCCCATGAAAAATATGGCCTTTAGAGAGGTCACAAGGTTTTTCTATTATTTGACCTACTGACCTAGTTTTTGAAGGCACGTGACCCAGTTTCAAACTTGACCTAGATATCATCAAGGTGAACGTTCTGACCAACTTTCATGAAGATCTTGTGAAATATTTGGCCTCTAGAGAGGTCACAAGGTTTTTCTATTTTTAGACCTACTGACCTAGTTTTTGATGGCACGTGACCCAGTTTCGAACTTGACCTAGATATCATCAAGGTGAACATTCTGACCAATTTTCATGAAGATCTTGTGAAATATATGGCCTCTAGAGAGGTCACAAGGTTTTTCTATTTTTAGACCTACTGACCTAGTTTTTGACGGCACGTGACCCAGTTTCGAACTTGACCTAGATATCATCAAGGTGAACATTCTGACAAATTTTCATGAAGATCTTGTGAAATATATGGCCTCTAGAGAGGTCACAAGGTTTTTCTATTTTTAGACCTACTGACCTAGTTTTTGACGGCACGTGACCCAGTTTCGAACTTGACCTAGATATCATCAAGATGAACATTCTGACCAACTTTCATAAAGATCCCATGAAAAATGTGACCTCTAGAGTGGTCACAAGCAAAAGTTTACGGACGCACGCACGGACGGACGGACGGACGACGGACGACGGACACCGCGCGATCACAAAAGCTCACCTTGTCACTTTGTGACAGGTGAGCTAAAAATATGTCATGTTTCTTTTGAAAGTTTATGCAGCCATAATTTCAGTAAAAAACAAGAGGACCATGATGGTCCTGAATCGCTCACCTGTCCCAACATGACCCAGTTTTGAACTGAGTATGACGTCATTTTTTTCTATTATTTGACATAGTGACCCAGTTTTTGACCTCATGTGACCCAGTTTTGAACCTGACCTAGATATCATCAAGATGAACATTCTGACCAACTTTCATACAGATCCCATGAAAAATATGGCCTCTAGAGAGGTCACAAGGTTTTTTCATTATTTGACCTACTGACCTAGTTATTGACGGCACGTGACCCAGTTTCAAATTTGACCTAGATATCATCAAGATGAACATTCTGACCAATTTTCATGAAGATCCATTCAAAAGTATAGCCTCCAGAGAGGTCACAAGGTTTTTCTATTTTTAGACCTAATGACCTAGTTTTTGATCGCAGCTAACCAAGTTTCGAACTTGACCTAGATATCATCAAGATGAACATTCAGACCAACTTTCATACAGATCCCATGAAAAATATGGCCTCTAGAGAGGTCACAAGGTTTTTCTATTATTTGACCTACTGACCTAGTTTCTGATGGCACGTGACCCAGTTTCGAACTTGACCTAGATATCATCAAGGCGAACATTCAGACCAATTTTCATGAAGATCTTGTGAAAAATATGGCATCTAGAGAGGTCACAAGGTTTTTCTATTTTTAGACCTACTGACCTAGTTTTTAACCACAGCTGACCCAGTTTCGAACTTGACCTAGATATCATCAAGATGAACATTCAGACTAACCTTCATACAGATCCCATGAAAAATATGGCCTCTAGAGAGGTCACAAGGTTTTTTTATTATTTGACCTACTGACCTAGTTTCTGATGGCACGTGACCCAGTTTCAAACTTGACCTAGACATCATCAAGGTAAACATTCTGACTAATTTTCATGAAGATCCATTCAAAAGTATGGCCTCTAGAGAGGTCACAAGGTTTTTCTATTTTTAGACCTAATGACCTAGTTTTTAACCGCAGCTGACCCAGTTTCGAACTTGACCTAGATATCATCAAGATGAACATTCAGACCAACTTTCATACAGATCCAATGAAAAATATGGCCTCTAGAGAGGTCACAAGGTTTTTCTATTATTTGACCTACTGACCTAGTTTTTGATGGCACGTGACCCAGTTTCGAACTTGACCTAGATATTATCAAGGTGAACATTCTGACCAATTTTCATGAAGATCTTGTGAAAAATATGGCCTCTAGAGAGGTCACAAGGTTTTTCTATTTTTAGACCTACTGACCTAGTTTTTGACCGCAGTTGACCCAGTTTCAAACTTGACCTAGATATCATCAAGATAAACATTCTGACCAACTTTCATAAAGATCCCATGAAAAATGTGACCTCTAGAGTGGTCACAAGCAAAAGTTTACGCACGGACGCACGGACGCACGGACGCACGCACGGACGACGGACGACGGACGCTGCGCGATCACAAAAGCTCACACTGTCACTTTGTGACATGTGAGCTAAAAATGAAAATTAAATTTTAGCCCTATTCAAATACATGGTTGATCTACTTTCACTTTCACTTTGGAAAACAGTGCATAATTTCCAATCTCCATACTTCCTCGACTTAAAAATCATAAAGTTTTTAGCATACCTGATATGCAACACAATAAGCAAGTTTAATAGGTTGAAAAAGCATTTTCAAGCGTTTAAATTGTATTGGGGTCACATTTTTTTTTGGAAATTGTGAATCAGGACTCGGGTGCTTGCAAGAGTTATCTGTCCTGTGTTTTTTGCTAGTCAAGGATATTGCGACAGGATCATCAACATTTAAAAAGCAAAACTTTTCACATTACGATTAAATTATACTTACTTCCTTCTCTTCTCATTAAGTGGTATACAGTACTATGGGTATATATGCTCTTCTTCCCTGCCTATATAGTAAACAACAATGGCGTCACTGCGCGTATTTATATAAATTCCCGCAAATATAGTACGATTAGTACGCTACAAGAAATAGTGCACGTCAAAACCAAAACGGAATAAGTTTGTTTTGAAGACGATAATCAAGATAATCAGTTTAAATGTGTATTTCTGTTGTTTAAATGTTTATCTGCTAACTGAGCATCTCCAGTTGCATTTTTTTTCTGTTTAATAGTTGAGGATTGTTAGGTTTTCTGCATCTCAGTCCCGTCTCATCAAAACTACCTTATACTTTTCTTCGGCTATTTTTGGCTTTTTCCGGTTTGTTCAAGAGTTGTTGTTGTTGTTGATTTAGTTTGTGGGCCGACTCTGTGGCTATTGTCTGACGACAATCGCCACAAAAACTGGAAAAGTCTGATAGGTGAAATCTACCCAGAGGTCATTTTGTGTAAAGTTTCATCAAAATCCATTCTCTGGTTTTCGAGAAAATGATTTTTAAAAAATTGTTGGTGAAAATGTGACCATGCCCTCTGGCTGCCATGTTTTAACAAATAACAAACAAGAGGACCATGATGGTCCTGAATCGTTCACCTGTCTCCACATGACCCAATTTTCATGAAGGTCCATTGAAAAATATGGCTTCTAGAGAGGTCACAAGGTTTTTCTTTTGTTTGATCTAATGACCTAGTTTTTGAAGGCACATGACCCAGTTTTGAACTTAACTAGATATTATCAAGGTGAACATTCTCATCAATTTTCATGAAGATCTCATGAAGAGTATGGCCTCTAGAGAGGTCACAATTTATTTATAATTTGGGTTTTACAGCGCACCAACACAGTATAGGTTATACGGCGCCAAACAGGACAGAGAGGTCCCAAGGTTTTTCTATTTTTATACCTACTGACCTAGTTTTTGACCACACGTGACCCAGTTTCAAACTTTATCTAGATATCATCAAGGTGAACATTCAGACAAATTTTCATGAAGATCCATTGAAAAATATGGCATCTAGAGTGGTCAAAAGGTTTTTCTATTTTTAGACCTACTGACCTAGTTTTTGATCGCAGTTGACCCAGTTTCGAACTTGACCTAGATATCATCAAGATGAATATTCATACCAACTTTCATACAGATACCATGAAAAATATGGCCTCTAGAGTGGTCACAAGGTTTTTTTTATTATTTGACCTACTGACCTAGTTTTTGATGGCACGTGACCCAGTTTTAAACTTGACCTAGATATCATCAAAGTGAACATTCTGACCAATTTTCATGAAGATCCATTGAAAAGTATGGCCTCTAGATTTTTAGAACCTACTGACCTAGTTTTTGACTGCAGTTGACCCAGTTTCGAAACAGACCTAGATATCATCAAGATGAATAATCAGACCAACTTTCATACAGATCCCATGAAAAATATGGCCTCTAGGGAGGTCACAAGGTTTTTCTATTATTTGACCTACTGACCTAGTTTTTAAAGGCACGTGACCCAGTTTCAAATTTGACCTAGATATCATCAAGGCAAACATTCTGACCAATTTTCATGAAGATCCATTGAAAAGTATGGCCTCTAGAGAGGTCACAAGGTTTTTCTATTTTTAGATCTACTGACCCAGTTTGGAATTTTACCTAGATATCATTAAGATGAACATTCGAACCAACTTTCATACAGATCCCATGAAAAATATGGCCTCTAGAGAGGTCACAAAGTTTTTCTATTATCTGACCTACTGACCTAGTTTTTGAAGGCACGTGACCCAGTTACGAACTTGACCTAGATATCATCAAGGTAAACATTCTGACCAATTTTAATGAAGATCCATTGAAAAGTATGGCCTCTAGAGAGGTCAAAAGGTTTTTCTATTTTTAGACCTACTGACCTAGTTTTCAACAGCACGTGACCCAGTTTCGAACTTGACCTAGATAGCATCAAGATGAACATTCTGACCAACTTTCATAAAGATCCCATGAAAAATGTGACCTCTAGAGTGGTGACAAGCAAAAGTTTACGGACGGACGCACGTACGGACGATGGATGCCATGCGATCACAAAAGCTCACCTTGTCACTTTGTGACAGGTGAGCTAATAATGAACAACATTTGTTGAAGGACCATTTCTGTGAAATTATTTTAAAAAGTTCTTATTAGGACTGGGACGATTTCTTGGTTAATCGGATCCGATTCAATCACTAAGTGAAACTAGTTTAAATTTTGCAAAACCGCTAATCACTCTCAAACAATGTACATTACAAATCGTACTTTATATTTATACATTTCTTTGACCAGCACATAGTTCCACAGTATATTTCCACTAAAACATATCAACTGAACATAATCAATTGTCTTGTATTTTCTAACCGTATATATTTAAAAACAAGAGGGCAATGAAGGCCCTGTATCGCTCACCTGACCTATTGACCTAAAGATCATCAAGATCAACACTCTAACCAAGTTTCATTAACATATGGTCATAAATGTAGCCTCTAAAGTGTTAGCTAGCTTTTCCTTTGATTTGACCCGGTGACCTAGTTTTTGACCCTACTAAACCCTGATTCAAAATGGATCTTGAAATCATCAAGATTAAAATTCTGACCAAGTTTCATGAAGATATAGTCTTAAATGTGGCCTCTACAGTGTTAACAAGCTTTTCCTTTGATTTGACCAGGTGACCTAGTTTTTTAACACAGATGAGCCAATATCAAACTCGTCCAAGATTTTATTGAGGGTAACATTCTGACCAAGTCTAATTAAGACTGGGCCCAAATTGTGACCCCTAGAGTGTTAACAAGCTTTTCCTTTGATTTAACCTGGTGACCTAGTTTCTGACACCACCTGACCCAGATTTGAACTTGACCTATGGATCATCAAGATTAACATTCTGAGTAAGTTTCATTAAGATACGGTCATAAATGTGGCCTCTACAGTGTTAACTAACTTTTCCTTTGATTTAACATAGTGACCTAGTTTTTGACCCTACACGACCTAGATTTAAACTGGACCTTGAGATCATCAAGATTAACATTCTGACCAAGTTTCATGAAGACACAGCCATAAATGTGACCTCTACAGTGTTAACAAGTGTTTCCTTTGATTTGAACTGATGACCTAGTTTTTGACCCTAGATGACCCAATATCGAATTCTTCCAAGATTTTATTAAGGGTAACATTCTGACCAAGTTTCATTAAAGTTGGGCCAAAACTGTGACCTCTAGAGTGTTAACAAGCTTTTCATTTGATTTGACCTGGTGACCTAGTTTTTGACCCCAGATGACCCAATATCGAACTCGTCCAAGATTTTATGGAAGGTAACATTCTGACCAAGTTTCATTAAGATTGGGCCAAAATTATGACCTCTAGAGTGTTAACAAGCTTTTCCTTTGATTTGACCTGGTGACCTAGTTTTTGACCCCAGATGACCCAATATCGAACTCGTCCAAGATTTTATGGAGGCTAACATTATGACTAAGTTTCATTAAGATTGGGCCAAAATTGTGACCTCTAAGAGTGTTAACAAGCTTTTCCTTTGATTTGACCTGGTGACCTAGTTTTTAACCCCAGATGACCCAATGTCGAACCTGTCCAAGATTTTATGAGGATAACATTCTGACCAAGTTTCATTAAGATTAGGTCAAAATTGTGACCTCTAGAGTGTTAACCGTCAAATTGTTGACGACGGACAAACGGACGGATGGACGGATGACGACGGACACAGGGCGATCACAAAAGCTCACCTTGAGCACTTCGTGCTCAGGTGAGCTAACACGAGCTCGTAAAACACAAAATGCCCTCCTAGATGCATTCAGTAATTGCACAAGGAACACAAACTATTTGCTCACTGTAAACAAAAGTCCTACTGTTCTAGTTCAATGTGACCTTTATGACCTTTACCTTTGACCTATTGATCTCAAAATCAACAGGGTCATCTGCTGGTCATGATCACAATCGATACTAAGTTTCATGATCCTTAGCCCAACCGTTCTCAAGGTATCGTCAGAAAAGAGTTTACCTATTCCACTATGTGACCTTGACCTTTGGTGTACAGACCTCAAAATCTATAGGGATCATCTACTGGTCATGACTGATCTCTCTATCACATTTTGTGATCCTAGGCCCAAGCATTCTCAAGTAATTGTCTGGAAAAGGATTAACTGTTCTGGGTCACTGTAACCTTGAACTTTGACCTACTGACCTCAAAATCAATACAGGTCATCTGCGGGTCACGATCAGATAATTATTTGATCAAAATTTTATAAAATTCCTTGAAGGGGTTTAGGATATACAGAGGGGACACAAAATGGAAGGCTCAAACCTTTGACCTTGGGTTGTGACCTTGACCTTGAGCCAAAATGGGTGACTCATGAGTTCTGCACATTGTCTTGATGAGGTGATCATTTGACACAAGGAAGGACCAACGGGGACCATTCTATAACCCCCCCACTCCCCACCAACCGTGGCGAGGATTACAAAAGAAACTGGGGGTGGGTGGGGGGTCCAGGTGGGGAGGGGGTATGGCCAGAAAGGTGGCAGTGATGGGGTGTGGGTACACAACTTCAAACGTTGATAATAAATGTTCATGAAAACAAGAGGGCCATGAAGGCCCTGTATCGCTCACCTGACCTACTGACCTAAAGATCATCAAGATTAACATTCTGACCAAGTTTCATTAAGATATGGTCATAAATGTGGCCTCTAAAGTGTTAAATAGCTTTTCCTTCGATTTGACGCAGTGACCTAGTTTTTGATCAGACATGACCCAGATTCGAACTTGCCCTAAAGATCACCAACTTTAACATTCTGACTAAGTTTGGTGAAGATACAGTCATAAATGTGGCCTCTACAGTGTTAACAAGCTTTTCCTTTGATTTGACCTAGTGACCTATCTTTTGACCCCACCTGACCCAGATTTGAACTTGACTTATAGATCATCAAGATTAACATTCTGACTCAGTTATTAAGATATCAGGGCCCACGCTGTCGTTCGCCACTCGAGCCATTTGGCGAATCTGCGATGAAAGTGGCGAAGAAAAATCGCGAGTGGCGAAAATGAAAAAAATCTTCGTAATTTGGACCGCCATTTTGTTTCAGACGTTCTAAATCGTAACCTCCGAGAAATTATGTTTAAAAAACAGCTGACTGGTTCTGATAATTTTACCTTATAAAATTAACTTATTTCCGGATAGTACTACCCAGTCTGCGTTCACTTTACATTTAACAATGTGTAATAAACATCTTGACACGCGAGAAGATGCAATTTGCAATCAATTAGCAACCAATTATCGGGTAAGAATAATCTTTTTGTTTTGTTGTCATTACGGCCGATTAAATGTTTGATGCCTTTAATTTCCATGGATCAAATAATTAATAAACAAATCGGCAAAATAATGAACGGTTTGATGAATTTTTTAACGTTGTCGCCACTGTCAGATCTTAGTAAGAAATTAGTAAAGGTGTTTGCCATGTTTTTTTGAATGTCTTTAAAAGTTAGGAATGGATTTGAAATGTAATCCTGTATTGGTTTTACCAAAGTTACCAACACAGAAGATAATAGGTATAGGTAGATTTCTCAGAAGCACAGAGCACCAAAAACACAGCCCCAGAGCCATGCATTTACATAGTAGGCCCACAACAAAAAGAAGCTGTAATGGAAAAATATTTCAGACGGGTTGCTTCAAACATTCAACAACATTTTAAAATACAAAACTTGCTTTAGAGGTATACCCACTTTCATTCCAAAGTCCCCCTATATAGCTAGAATATCAATTTTGCTTATGGGAAGTGAAAAAATTTTCAACGTGCCGCGGGAAGGGAAACCTCTCCAGCACCCTCGCCACAGTTCCCGAGAAAAAAGGTGGCTCCAACTTTTTTCAGCCCAGTGTGGGCCCTGGATATGGTCATAAATGTGGCCTCTAACTAGCTTTTCCTTTGATTTGAACTAGTGACCTAGTTTTTGATCCTACATGACCCGATTCAAACTGAACCTTGAAATCATCAAGATTAACATTCTGACCAAGTTTCACGAAGATACAGTCATAAATCTGGCCTTTACAGTGTTAACAAGCTTTTCCTTTGATTTGACCTGGTGACCTAGTTTTTGATCTCAGATGACCCAATATCGAAATCTTCCAAGACTTTATTGAGCATAACATTCAGACCAAATTTCATTAAGATTGGACCCAAATTGTGACCTCTAGAGTGTTAACAAGCTTTTCCATTGATTTGACCTGGTGACCTAGTTTTTGACCCCAGATGACCCAATATTGAACTCGTCCAAGATTTTAATAAGGGTAACATTCTGACCAAGTTTCAATAAGATTGGACAAAAATTGTGACCTCTAGAGTGTTAACAAGCTTTTCCTTCGATTTGACCTGCTAACCTAGTTTTTGACCCAAGATGCCCCAATATCGAAAGCGTCCAAGATTTTATTGAGGGTAACATTCTGACCAAGTTTCAATAAGATTGGGCAAAAACTGTGACCTCTAGAGTGTTAACAAGCTTTTCCTTTGATTTGACCTGGGGACCTAGTTTTTGACCCTAGATGACCCAATATCAAACTTGTCCAAGATTTTATTGTGGGCAACATGCTGACCAAGTTTCATTAAGACTGGGCCAAAATTGCGACCTCTAGAGCTTTAACAAGCTTTTTCTTTGATCTGACCTGGTGACCTAGTTTTTGACCCCAGATGACCCAATATCAAACTCATCCAAGATTTGGGGGCCTCCGTGGCCAAGTGGTTAAGGTCTCTGTCACATTCATAGTCACTGAAAGTCAGTTTTAAGATTGGTGTGCAAAACTGTACATGTCATCCAATTTTCAAGGCTGTATCATAAATATAAAGTAGGTCAGTAGGTCAAGGTCATGGGGGCCTTCTGTGGCCAAGTGGTTCAGGTTGCTGACTTCAAATCACTTGCCCCTTATCGATGTGGGTTCAAGCCTCACTCGGGGCATTGAATTCTTCATGTGGGGAAGCTATCCAGCTGGCTTACGGAAGGTCGGTCAATACCAGGTGCCCGCTCGTGATGAAATAATCAACGGAGGGGCACCTGCGGTCTTCCTAAACCATCAAAGCTGGAAAGTCGCCATATTACCTAAAATGGTGTTGTTGCGATGTTAAACCCAACAAAATAAATAAATAAATCATCGAAGATTATATTCATTTATATTCTTTTATTCCATCCTATATAACATATCACTTTCCCACAATTCCAATTTATATCAATTCCTAGTATTATTGTCTATAGTTTACAAAGTATTAAATTTCATTATACTTCAACCAATCATATACACATGCATATTACACATGCACACATTAAAATCTGACCAGTACTTGTTGTCTACTCCACTGGCTTATTACTTTCTGATACTAATTACACATACTAATAAAATAATTACCATATCAAATTCTGTCTGGAATATCTTTTGAAGTAGTAGACCAAATCAAATGCACATATGTTTAGCTATAATTATTTCTAGATAAGTAATAAACTACAGGAGGGTATGGGCACTCTGATAACCGCCTCCTCAAGGGTCCAAGCTGCAAAAAAAAGAAAATTTAAACTAGAAATGTGTCCATGGGACACAGATGCCCCCACTACATGACAAAGGACACAAATTTTTTCCTAGGTCAGGGGCCATAACTCCTACAATACTGAATGAATCTGGACATGAAACCCGAAGTGCACATCTGCACATGCTGATCAACATTCCTGTAAACTTTGGTGACTCTAGGTCAAATACTTTTGGAGCTACGTGCGACACAACATTAAAATGACCAATTTTTTACTGAGTCAGGGACCATAACTCCTACATGACTAAATGAATCCAGACGCGAAACCCCAGGTGCACAACTACACATGCTGACCAACATTCCTGTAATCTTTGGTGACTCTAGGTCAAATACTTTTGGAGCTACATGCGATACAACATTAAAACAAGAAACGCGGCAATGCCACGAAACCAGGTTTTCAACACTTTTCATAAGAATAAACAAGAGTGCCAGAATGTCACAATATACGCCCGTCACAGCAATTTTCTTTACTCTAAACCTGTATTGCAGATGTAATTTTAATTTTGTGGTTGTTTTTGTAATCATTGTAATTCTTTTGTTTTTCTAAGTCCACAAAAAAACTCCTTACCAGGTAGAGATACCTTAAAATACACTAAAATTAGAAAGTAACAACTATGTTTTTACCACAGAAAAGTGGTCTTTTTTTTTTCCCTACGGTCAATTATAAAAAAAGAGTGCCAGAATGTCACAATATACGCCCGTCACAGCAAAATTTTTTTACACTAACACCTGTAATTTTTCAAATGGAATTTTAATTTTCTAGTTTTTTTACAATGTTTTTTTTTTAGAAATTATTGAAAATTTTCTTATTTTTCTAAGTCCCACAAAAAAAATCCTTACCAGGGAGAGATACCTTAAAATACACCCAAAATTTGAAAGTAACATCAATGTTGTACCACAGAAAAGTGGTCTTGGTTTTTCAGTAGGGTTCAATTATAAAAAAGTTACAATGTAAAGTTATTTAAAGACACAACTAAGGGGAAATTAATCTTTAAAAAGAGAGAGAGAAAAAAAAAAAAAAAAAAATTACAAGTCCATACAAAATCCTTACCAGGTAGAGATAGCTCAAAATACACCTCAGAATTGGACGTAACATGCATGTTGTACTACAGAAAAGGGTCTCGATTTTTTTCCCCACGACTTGTAATGAAAAAGTTACAATATAAGCTATTTATATAACAGCAAAGGGAAGTAATTCAAAAGAAGGACCCAGTGCATGACACTCCGTCTCATTTATGGTGTACAATTGTGCCAAGTTACATCAAAATCCCTCCATGCATGAAGAAATGCTCCGGACAAAGTCATTCTTGTATCTGAACCCTTTTACCTTTAAGTGGACCTTGACCTTAGACCGAGGACCTGGTTCTTGCGCATGACACTCCCCTCTCATGCTTGTGAACATTTGTGCCAAGTTGTATCAAAATTCCTCAATGCATGAAGAAGGGAAAAGCTCCGGACAAAGTTTTCATTCTTGTATCCTTGACCCTAAGTGTGACCTTGACCTTACCCCTAGGGACCTGGTTCTTGCGCATGACACTTTCCCTCTCATTTATGGAACAATTTTGCCAAGCTACATCAAAGTCCTTTCATGCATGAAGAAGATATTTCTCCGGACAAAGTTTTCATTCTTGTATCCTTTTATCTCTAAGTGTGACCTTGACCTTAGACCTAGGGACCTGGTTCTTGCGCATGACACTCCCCTCATTATGGGAACAACTGTGCCAAGCTACATCAAAATCATTCCATGCATGAAGAAGATATGCTCCGGACAAAGTCATTCTGAATTTTTCATTCTTGTATCCTTTGACCTCTAAGTGTGACCTTGACCTTAGACTAGAGACCTGGTTCTTGCGCATGACACTCCGCCTCATGGTGGTGAACATTTGTGCCAAGTTATATCAAAATCCCTCTATGCATGAAGAAGAAATTTCTCCGGACAAGTTTTCATTCTTGTATCCTTTGACCTCTAAGTGTGACCTTGACCTAGACCTAGGGACCTGGTTCTTGTGCATGACACTCCTTCTCATGATGATGAACAATTGTGCCAACTTTCATCAAAATCCCTCTATGCATGAAGAAGATATGCTCCGGACAAAGTCATTCTTGAATTTGACCTTTGACCTCTAAGTGTGACCTTGACCTTAGACCTAGGGACCTGGTTCTTGCGCATGACACTCCGTCTCATGATGGTGAACAACTGTGCCAAGTTTCATCAAAATCCCTTCATGCATGTAGAAGATATGCTCCGGACAAAGTCTGTGGACGCCGCCCGCCCGCCCGCCAGGGGCGTTCCCATAATACGTCCCGTTTTTCAAACGGGCGTATAAAAAGTTACAATATAAGTTATTTATAGTAACAACTAAGGGAAGTTAATCTTAAAAAAAAAAAAAAAAAAAAAATTGTAAGTCCACACAGAAATCCTTACCAGGTAGAGATTGGTCAAAATACACCTCAAAATTGGATGTAACATGCATGTTGTACTACAGAAAAGTGGTCTCAATTTTTCCCTACGTCTAGTAATGAAAAAGTTACAATATAAGCTATTTATAGTAACAACAAAGGGAAGTAATTCTAAAGAAGGGAACTGCGCAAGACACTTCGTCTCATGATGGTGTATAATTGTGCCAAGTTACATCAAAATCCCTCTATGCATGAAGAAGATATGCTCCGGACAAAGTTTTCATTCTTGTATCCTTTGACCTCTAAGTGTGACCTTGACCTTAGACCTAGGGACCTGGTTGTTGCGCATGACACTCCGTCTCATGATGGTGAACAATTGTGCCAACTTTCATCAAAATCCCTCCATGCATGTAGAAGATATGCTAACCCTAACCCTAACCTAACCCTAACCCTATTTTTAGTAACAATGACATTGACCTTGATCCCAGAAACCCCAAAATCAATCCCAAGCTACAACTTTATATAAGTTTTCTATACACCAAGTTTCATCATGATAGCTCATTCCTAAGTTAAGTTATTGACCGGAAACCCTTTTTCTATTTTAAGTAACAGTGACCTTGACCTTGACCCCAGAAACCCCAAAATCAATCCAGCCTTTGTCTTGATATAAGCTACATACATACCATGTTTTATTCAAATATCTTTACCGAAACAAAAGTTATTGACCGGAAACCCTTTTTCTATTTTAAGTAACAGTGACCTTGACCTTGACCCCAGAAACCCCAAAATCAATCCCAGCCTTTGTCTTGATATAAGCTACATACATACCAAGTTTTATTCAAATATCTTTACCGAAACAAAAGTTATTGACCGGAAACACCAGTTTGACGCCGCTGCCAAAGCCGCCCACCCGGCCGACCAACATCTACCCCAATCTAATAACTCGAAAACCTGGTTAATGACCAATTTTTTACTGAGTCAGGGACCATAACTCCTACATGACTAAATGAATCCAGACGCGAAACCCCAGGTGCACAACTACACATGCTGACCAACATTCCTGTAAAGTTTTGTGACTCTACGTCAAATACTTTTGGAGCTAGGCGCGACACAACATTCTCTGAAGGACGGACGGACAGAAGGAAGGAAGGACGGACAAGGGCAAATCTATATGCCCTCCCCCCCCCCCAAAAGTGGGGACATAAAAATTTGCTCGCTCCATGTAAAACCTACTCACCTATGAAAAAAAATAAAAAAATAAAAATTTTGCTTGCTGGCTCCCATTTTTTTCGAAAATTTTCAGAAGAAATATTGATCAATTTGGTATGTGGATTTTTCAACAATTCAAGGGCAATAACCCCAGGTTTTTTTTTTTGTTTCGCCTGTCATTCTGTTACGTTCAAAATCGAGCAAAGTATCTTTTTCCCCAATTACAAGCAAAAAATTCCTAATTCAAAGCCAAAACAAGAGGGCCATGAAGGCCCTGTATAGCTCACCTGACCTATTGACCTAAAGATCATCAAGATCAACATTCTGACCAAGTTTCATTAAGATATGGTCATAAATGTAGCCTCTAAAGTGTTAACTAGCTTTTCCTTTGATTTGACCCGGTGACCTAGTTTTTGCCCCCACATGACCCAGATTCGAACTTGACCTAAAGATCATCAAGATTAACATTCTGATTAAGTTTCATGAAGATACAGTCATAAATCTGGCCTCTAGAGTCTTAACAAGCTTTTCCTTTGATTTGACCTAGTGACCTAGTTTTTTAACACACCTGACCCAGATTTAAACTTGACCTATAGATCATCAAGATTAACATTCTGACCAAGTTTCATTAAGATATGGGTCATAAATGTGGCCTCTAAAGTGTTAACTAACTATTCCTTTTATTTGACCCCCGTGACCTAGTTTTTGACCCGACATGACCCAGATTCGAACTTGACCCTAAAGACCATCAAGTTAACATTCTGACTAAGTTTCATGAAGATATAGTCATAAATGTGGCCTCTAGAGTGTTAACAAGCTTTCCTTTGATATGACCTAGTGACCTAGTTTTTTACTCCATCTGACCCAGATTTAAACTTGACCTAAAGATCATCAAGATTAACATTCTGACCAAGTTTCATTAAGATATGGTCATAAACGTGGCCTCTACAGTGTTAATTAGCTTTTCCTTTGATTTGACCCGGTGACCTAGTTTTGACCCGACATGACCCAGATTCAAAATTGCCCTAAAGATCATCAAGTTTAACATTCTGACTAAGTTTCATGAAGATATAGTCATAAATGTGGCCTCTAGAGTGTTTAACAAGCTTTCCTTTGATATGACCTAGTGACCTAGTTTTGACCCCACCTAACCCAGATTTGAACTTGAGCTATAGATCATCAAGATTTGACCAAGTTTCATTAGGTATGGTCATAAATGTAGCCTCTAGTGTAAACTAGCTTTTCATTTGATTTGGCTTGGGGACCTAGTTTTTTTTCCTACATGACCCAGATTCAAACTGGACCTTAAGATCATCAATATTAACAATCTGACCAAGTTTCATGAAGATACAGTCATAAATGCGGCTTCTACAGTGTTAACAAGCTTTTCCTTTGATTTGACCTGGTGACCTAGTTTATGAACCCAGATAACCAAATATCGAACTCGTCAAAGATTTTATTAAGGTAACATTCTGACCAAGTTTCATTAAGATTGGGCCAAAATGTGACCTCTAGAGTGTTAACAAGCTTTTTCTTTGATTTGACCTGGTGACCTAGTTTTTTGACCCCAGATGACCCAATATCGAACTCGTCCAAGATTTGATTTAGGGTAACATCCTGACCAAGTTTCATTAAGATTGGGCCAAAAATTGGGGACCTCTAGAGTGTTAACAAGCTTTTCCTTTGATTTGACCTGATGACCTAGTTTTTGACCCCAGATGACCCAATATCGAACTCGTCCAAGATTTTATTGAGGGTAACATTCTGACCAAGTTTCATTAAGATTGGGCCAAAAATGTGACCTCTAGAGTGTTAACAAGCTTTTCCTTTGATTTGACCTGATGACCTAGTTTTTGATCCCAGATGACCCAATATCGAACTCGTCCAAGATTTTATTGAGGGTAACATTCTGACCAAGTTTCATTAAGATTGGGTCAAAAATGTGACCTCTAGAGTGTTAACAGTCAAATTGTTGACGACGGACGGACGACGGACGACGACGGACGCCGGACACAGGGTGATCACTAAAGCTCACCTTTGAGCACTTCGTGCTCAGGTGAGCTAAAAATGCAAGACAAGAGGGCCATAATGGCCCTATATCGCTCTCACCTGTCATCATTGCACTTAAGGATAAGAAGGTCAAAAAGTCATAATCAAGATCAATCAAGTTCAAGAAAGGAACCAAGATCTTATGGCGGCACAAGTTTTTGTGCAAGTTTGATTAAATTCAAATCATAAATGAAGCTGGTATTATGCAGACAAGGTCAAAATAGCTAATTCTGGCCCTATCAGTGGCCATAGCTCTGGAACACATAATGGAATCAGGTCAGTTTAAGAAAGGAACCAAGATCTTGTGGTGATACAAGTTGTGTACAAGTTTGACAGAAAGACAGAGAGACAGAAAGACACCAAGGTGATAACATAATACGTCTCTTAGGGCGTATAAAAAGGAATCGAGATCTTATGGTGATACAAGTTGTGTGCAAGTTTGGTTAAAATCAAATCATAAATGAAGCTGCTATTGTGCAGACAAGGTCAAAATAGCTAATTTTGGCCCTTTCAGTGGCCACAACTCTGAAACCAGGCGCGTAGCTACCTATACGCAAAAAACGCAGTTGCGTACACATGGTCCTCAAAAATTAAAAACACAGTCTAAAAATGCAATAAAAACTGAAGGGGGAGGGGGTATATACCGATATCTTTCCTTTCTTTCAGAAGAATTCTTAACAGCAATCTATGTCGCGCTTTCAATGTAATGAAGTATTTATTAAGTATAGGGGAAGATTTATCTTTCTTGAAAAGTTTCTTCACCGCCAAGTTTAAACTGAATGACAGTCAGATGGTCCGCCTTATCCAGACGTTTTACACGGGAACCTGAGCCTAAATGATGAAGTTAGGTACAGCGTTCTCGGGGCATACACTTAACAAATTCTCTAACGCTACCAGTAGTCTATAATGTTAAAACTACCGTCGTCCAAAGATAATTCCGTGAAACTTTCAGGACAGCAGGACAGTTAAAGGAGTATCAGGCATTGTTTGAAGAAAAACTAACTAACAACAAATATTTCCGTAATTTGAACCTTTTGTATTTTATTTGATGAAGCCCCGATGATTTGCAAAGTTGCAATTATTTCCAATAAATACAACTCATGACGTGAAAGTCAACATTCCTAATTTTAAACAAGCAAATTCGATGAATTGGTATCCCCCGCCGAAAGGGTTTGTGGTGAGGAATGGCAAAAAGATATATCCGGCAAAAAGTGAAAGGATGTTAATAAGAAGCAAATAATTTCATTAGTCAAAATCAATTTAACAGAAAACAAATGTTTAATTAAAGAGTATATAATAAATGTATGATACTTTGACCCTGACTAAAGAATTTATTTTGAATGGGATATGCTTACTGTAATAAGCTTTAACTTTTAAAATTAAATGCAGTTAATTGAAATGTGAGCTTGAAGTTTAACTGGAACGAAATATTGTCTTCGAGTGGTTTGGCACCAGGTGTTGCTGTTTAACATGTACATTTGAACTTAAAAGGACAGTTGTCCTTAAGAGAACACAGGTAAGATATCTTGAACATGGCTGAGGGCAAGGTTTGTGCAGTCACAACTTAACATGTTGAAGGTTTGAACATTTAAAAAAAAAAAAAAAAAGGAATGGAAATATATATATGTATATAATACATATATGTATATATTTAGTTTTTTAGGGGGTGGGGGTGCAGGGGAACGGGAGAGGAAACAAAATTTCACATGCTGATTATAAATATTGATTGAAAATTAAACATGAAAAAAAAAAAGGGTAAAAGGGTGAAGTTGGTGGTGGGGGGAGGAGGCAGAGGATGCATGATCAGTGGTGGGCATGACTGGGTGGAGAAGTGAGGTGGGGGAATGGTACAACTTGGAAGGTTTGAAAAAAATCTAAAATAAGAAAAGAAAAAAAATTTTTTTTTTTTTTTTTTTGGTGGGGGGGAGGGGGGTTGGGAGGGGGAGGGGGTGTGACCAAGGCAAATGGGTGACCAGGTGTGGGTGCGCAACTTCACATGTTTATAATAAATGTTCACATAAAAGAATGAAAGAAATTTAATGAAATTCTGCCAAATGGTAAGTTTGTTATGTACAAATATGTGGATTTTTAGACAATTAAAGGGCAATAACTCTGAAGTTACAAAAGAAATCCGTACAAAATTGTCTGTGCACAACCACATTATAGTGCTCTAAATTCTGTTAAAGTTTCATAGTTCTAGGTCAAATATATCAAAAGTTACGATGCAGAAATTGCCATATCTATAGATCTATAGTACCCTATATTATAGTTAACACTAGAAACTTCTAAGGGCCATAACTCTGGTGTTACTTGGGCAATCTGTCTGAAACTTGATGGGCCATAACCTCATAGTGGTGAACATGTATATGAAGTTTGTTTGAAAAAAATCTAAAATAAGAATTTTTTTTTTTTTTTTTTTTTTTTGGGGGGGGGGGGGGGGGGTGTGTGATCAAGGTAAGGGGGTGACCAGGTGTGGGTACACAACTTCACATGTTTACAATAAATGTTCATGGAAAAGAATGAAAGAAATTTAATGAAATTCTACCAAATGGTAAGTTTGTTATGTACAAATATGTGGATTTTTATACAATTAAAGGGCAATAACTCTTAATTTACAAAATAAATCCAAATGAAATTGTGTGTACACAACCACATTATGGTGATCTAAATTCTGTTTAAGTTTCATAGTTCTAAGTCAAATATATCAAAAGTTATGATGCAGAAATTGCCATATTTATAGTACCCTATATAGTTAATACTAAAACCTTCTAAGGGCCATAACTCTGGTGTTACTTGGGCAATCTGACTGAAACTTGACGGGCCGCAAGAACTCATAGTGGTGAACATGTATATGAAGTTTTAAATAAATATTCCCAACCATTTCCTAGATATGGCTCCGGACGGACGGACGGACGGACGGACGGACGGAAAGACGGAAGGACGGACGGACGGAAAGACGGACGGAAGGACGGACGGACAACGCCAAAACTATATCCCTCCGACTTTCGTCGGGGGATAAAAAAAAATCATTTGCTTGCTACCAATATAGTTCTCAGTACATTTAATAAACATGTAAATTGTTATCATTATCTTTGGACATTAGGAAATACAAAATTTTCAACCGCATGACACGTGATGTTCTGTCTCGTGAAACGATGTCGTGTGTGTATTAAAATTATCAATGCATATTTGAATATTCAAAAATCTCCAGTGTTTCTGTCACGTACTATCAGGATCCAATTTATTTTAAATTTGCAAGAATATTTCTAATGAAAACCGTTAACATTCGCGCTAGTAACTACTGTAGCATAATTATTGGCTATTTGCGGCTTTGAAAAAACTAGGGTTTCATCGGATTAGTGATAAAATCTGCTATTTTAGCCTTATTTCATTGTTCATTTTGTATCAAACGTTATCTTATACATTGTTCTAAATTACCTGGAAAATGTATTCAGTTCTTTTTGGTAGTATTAAAGTTACTGCGAAAAGGCTACCGGTAGCGTAAGTAAAGTTAAGTGATACGAGGTTAATTTACGACAGTAGAAATTTCGAAAAACAACATTCTACAGGACGGTTGATTTTATTGAACATGAAATGATATTTTATTTTGGTAAAATATTTCAAAGGATTCAAAATTTTACGCTGTCTTTCCAAATCTATAAAGAAATAGCCGTAAAGAGAGCCTTTTGCTTTACACCTGAAATTCAATGTTAATGTTTAATAGTTAATGACAAATGCATTTAAAACCATTTTGATGAAAAATATTCGCTGATTTGATCAGCATTTAAGGCAAAGTTCCTTACTTTTACGAATTTTGTGTCATCTTGTGACTTTCATTTTTTGTAGTGTGTGTCTTACTTATAATGCATACAATTCTATATAAGTGGGGCATTTTGAAAGCGGTTCAGTGTATTAACTGGAAACATAGTAGTAGAGCAGCAAAACCTAATAAATGGCTTAGTTAATGAGTAACCTAGCCACAAAAAGTTACAAAACATGTCATATACCAAAATGTTTGGCAGGGTCTGAAGTTTATCGGACTGCCAGCATAAATTCCAAATATTTGTTGCGGACCGAGAAATCCAAGATGGCGTCCAAGATGGCCGCCACTTTAGGTTATAACACACTAAATAGTTGTTGTTCTTTATTCTATATAAAATTGACCTATTTCCAATTGCCGCAGCACACATCAGGACCCATTTTAAATGTCTGTAAACTACATTTTCTTGAAGAATATTGTCAGTGCTAAATAAAAATCAAAAGAAAAGGGGGGGTCATGTTTGATGCAAGAAAATTAATTTCAGTCAAACACACGAACTGCAAAATCAGCTAAAAAATGAGACCCCAAATTATACTGGTGGTGTATGATCTAAGTTTCCATGAAAAATTTTGTCATGTTGTTATTTCATGATCAAAATGCTATCTACATGTCAAGCATAGATCTGTCATGTGATTTTATCAACAAAAAAAATGCAAAGAAAATAAGGAAAATAGCTCTACACAGCTAAAAAAAAATGAGGACTATTTGTATCCGCCATTATGCGACTACCATTTTTTTTCGCGCCATTTTTCTATTTAGTGTCTGTATGCCTATAAGAAAAACTTTTTTCTCTGACACTGTGCCAGTTTCATTTGAAATGTAAAATAAACCTAAAAGCATGAAAAATTACAAGGTTTTAGCTTGATATCAACAGTTTCTAAGGTTTTATGGCATTTTCAGTACCACAAGACAAAGCGTCAGATTTTGTCAAAAATAGCTGTCGCGACATAATTTTGAAGCAGTTACCCTGAATGCAGCCTTGTTTTGCCCTGTTTTGACATTTTCTACTCTGTCTGATCTGCATACAAATTACACATTTAAACTGTTAATCATGTTCACTTTTACCTCTGATGGTCAGACATTAGCAATCAGTTGGCTATAAATATGCGGTTTTTGAAAACTAGATGCCCACGGGCAATATGTCGAGCCCGCCAGCTGTCAAAAGGACTGGGAGTTGTACATGACACTCCTTGTCTCATTGAGGCAAACATTTATGCCAAATAAAAAAGTGACTGCAAAAAGTTACAATATAAGTTATTTAAAGTAACAACAAAGGAACGTAAATCTAAAAAAAAAATTTTTTTTTAAATTTAAAAAAAATATAAAAAAATTCTAAGTCCATATAAAAATCCGCACCAGCAGAGATAGGTCAAAATACACCTGAAAATTGGATGTAACATGCATGTTGTACTACAGAAAAGTGGTCTTGATTTTTCCCTACGACCAGTAATAAATCAAAGCGCTCAAAGCGCTGATGGTGGCTGCTAATCAATGTGTAAAATATTACAAAGAAAGTGACATTTGAGGAATTCTTAATATAAACCAGAAGAACGTTTTTTTTTCTGTTTTTTTTTTTTTTTTTTTTTTTTTGGGGTGGGGGGCAAAATATTCAGCTTTGGTTTCAAAATTAATCCTTTTTTTATTGCCAGTCATTGTTTACATACACACTGATTCTGTCTTTAACGAACAGTTTTGATCCTTTTTGATTATTTGTGACGAAAACAACAAATTAAATTATTTTACTGTAAATAAATAATATAAGCTTTTTCTACAAACCATTCAGCTTTTAAGATTTCTTTCTAAAGCTTTTGGACAGTGCCTGTCATTAATTATATACACACTGATTTAGTCCTTATGGGATAACTTTGGTTTTCATGAGATTTTTGTGGAAGAAAACAGCATAAAACATGCACCACAAATGCACCTCAGAATTTCAGTTCTGCAGCCAGTGCATTTAAGAGGCGCGTTAATTATCACTCCATCTGTTATACCGGTACTCAAAAGTCCGCTAGACATAACAGCAGGCTTCGCAAAAATGTTGGACATTTAAGTCAGACAAACTTACAATTTTAGTCAGACTGAGAAAAACAAGAGCTGTCACAGGAGACAGCGCGCTCGACTATTTCGATGCTGGATAGTGAAACTGGGCACATCTGAGGAAACTAGAGCTGTCACTGGAGTGTTTAATGACTCCAATTGTGGATGAAGATATTGCACAATAGCCTGAGTCTATGTCAAAAATATCAATTAAAGTAATAAGAGAGGTAAAGATAAAATGTATCAAGACACTATATAAGTATATCCTAAGCAAAAAGGGGCATAATTCATTAAATATTGGTGCCAGAGTTATGCAGATTGTGTCATATAGTGTGGGTGATGATGTTGAACAACTATTTTAAGTTTGAATCATATCCATTCAGTAATAACAGAGACAGAGTGAAAGTGCATCAAAACTTTAACCTAAAATTCTAAGTAAAAAGGGGGAATAATTAATGAAAAATTGGTGCCAGAGTTATGCACCTTGCGTCATATGGTGTGGGTGATGATGTTGAACAACTATTTTAAGTTTGAATCAAATCCATTCAGTAATAACAGAGACAGAGTGAAAGTGCATCAAAACTTTAACCTAAAATTCTAAGTAAAAAGGGGAAATAATTCATGAAAAATTGGTCCCAGAGTTATGCACCTTGTGTCATATGATAAGGGTAATGATGTTGAACAATTGTTTAAGTTTGAATCAGATCCATTTAGTAATAACAGAGATAGAATGAAAGTGCATAAAACTTTAACCTGAAATTCTAAGTAAAAAGGGGAATAATTCATGAAAAATTGTGCCAGAGTTATGCATCTTATGTCATATGATGTGGGTGATGATGCTGAACAACTATTTTAAGTCTGAATCAAATCCATTCAGTAATAACAGAGGTAGAGTGAAAGTGCACCAAAACTTTAACCTGAAATTCTAAGTAAAAAGGGGGAATAATTCATGAAAAAATGGTGCCAGAGTTATGCACCTTGTGTCATATGTTGTGGGTGATGATGTTGAACAACTGTTTTAAGTTTGAATCAAATCCATTCAGTAATAACAGAGATAGAGTAAAAGTGCATCAAAACTTTAACCTGAAAATCTAAGTGAAAAGGGGGGATAATTCCTGAAATATTGGTGCCAGAGTTATGGCCCTTATGTCAGATGATGTGGATGATGATGAGGAATAAGTATTTCAAGTTTGAATCAAATCCATCAAGTAATTACAGAGATAAGTTGAAAAAAGAGAAAGTGCACCAAAACTTTAACCAAGGTGGGGACGCGGAAAGACGCCGACGCCGACGCGAGTAGGATAGCTCTCCTTATACTTCGTATAGTCGAGCTAAAAACGAAAAATAAATTATGTAACTGGTGAAACGAAACCGTTTTAATTTTTATACATATTTGTATCAATCCAGATATTTTGAGCCGCACCATGAGAAATCCAACATAGTGCGTTTGCGACCAGCATAGGTCCAGACCAGCTTGTGCATCCGCGCACTCTGGTCAGGATCCATGCTGTTCGCTTTCAAAGCCTATTGCAACTAGAGAAACCGTTAGCGAACAGCATGGATCCTGACCAGACTGTGCGGAACCGCAGGTCCATGCTGGTCACAAATGCACTATGTTGGATTACTCTTGGTGCGACTGAAGTGAGCAGAATCTGTCTTAAAACAATTCAGTTTTTAAGTTGGTCAAATCTGTTATCCGATGGCTTGCTACAGTCTGACATATTGCCGTTTCAAAAAGGCGAGTATTAATATCATCGCTGCGCCCGTTTTGTTAGACGAAATTGTACCGAATACATGTGTATCTATGCATTAATACAGTATCTTATGTTGTACATTTGCTGAAGGAAGATTATCTGCGAGGGAATATTATTTAGAAAACATACATGTCTTTGATTCTCATGGCAGGTCACATTGCAAACAATATTGAATGAATTTTAACTGAATATTCTTTTGTTTTGTTCACTCTCGTATTGCAAAGCATGTTTAATTATATTTTGTTCTTAATATAACGATGAACTGTACATGTTCAAGTTATATCAATAAATTACTGCCCTGTTCTGTTCTGTTCATAAATCATCTTACTAAATTAGTGCGCTAATTAGTGTTAATTGGCAGTAGCAACGCCTGAGGAAATCCGTATCACTGCTAATTATCGATTTTCTATAAATAGCCTTATTAACACGTGGTCATATTTTCGAGTGTTTGAAACGACAACGAGACAATACTGTCTAAAATTCGGTAACATTCTTAGATCACTAGGGTTGCATTAATATAATATCTTATAATTTGATAGCTATGATTGACGAACATTTAAGTTTATTCTGACATAGTTACAACTTTCTGGAAAATCTATGGTAGGTACAAACTGGTATTGTCTATGGACCGGAAATGTTCGGAAACTTTTCCGTTGAAATTCCGTTTCTATTTTTAGCCGTGGATTATCTGTGGATGTATATAATCTGTAGATTATTGCTATTAGAAGTCATCGTTCTTTATCAAATACAGTCTTATATTTCGGGAGTTATACATGTGACAATGCGGTTAAGAAGCATGTTTGAATTGTCAGTCTGGATTCCCGGCTAGGTTTCTACCTTTTCTACGTTATAAGCTGCGTGACCTCTAGGGCAGTACTATGCAATAGCTAATCAATATCATCGCTCAGTTCAGGTGACATGGGGTCAACGTTTATTCACGTGATCATAAATTTGCATATTTGTATTCATACACGTGGTTGTTTTAATTAAAACGTTGACTTCAGTTTGTATTGATTTTAGTTGCCGAATTTACATTAAAAATGGTATTAAGGCATATATTGTAGCATTGCATATTCTGCACGTTGTGTAGATAATTATTTCCCTGGAAAGCTTGGAACTATTTTTGGTTGTGTTGTTAGGATGGTCTTAAGAACTGACAAGATTTTTCGAACAGAGTATTCTTTTTAACACTGGTGGCAGCAGCCACCAAAAAGTTACAAATGTAAGCTATTTACAGTAACAACAAAGGGAAGTAATTCTAGGATCTTATGCATGACACTCCGTCGCATGATGATGAACAATTGTGCCAAGTTACATCAAAATCCCTCTATGCATCAAAAAGAAATGCTCCAGACAGTCATTCTTGTATCTGATTTTTGACCTCTAAGTGTGACCTTGACCTTAGACCTAGGGACCTGGTTCTTGCGCATGACACTCCATCTCATGATGGTGAACAATTGTGCCAAGTTACATCAAAATCCCTCCATGCATGAAGAAGAAATGCTCCGGACAGTCATTTTTGAATTCATACCAAATATAAACAAGATTGCTCCATGCATGTCCAAGGTTTTATCCTCATTTTCAACAAATTTGCAATAAATTTGTCATTTTCTATCAAATTCTAATCAAACTAGCCCATTTCCACCATCATCTGGCCAGATTTCAATTTTTACCAATGTCATCTTATAGGTTATAACACACTAAAATTAATAGTTGTTGTTCTTTATTCTATATAAAATTGACCTATTTCCAACGGCCACAGCACACATCAGGACCCATTTTAAAGGTCTGTAAACTACATTTTCTTGAAGAATATTGTCAGTGCTAAATAAAAATCAAAAGAAAAGTGGGGGTCATGTTTGATGCAAGAAAAATAATTTCAGTCAAACACACATACTGCAAAATCAGCTAAAAAATGAGACCCCAAATTATACTGGTGGTGTACGATCTAAGTTTCCATGAAAAATTTTGTCAAGTTGTTATTTCATGATCAAAATGCTATCTACATGTCAAGCATAGATCTGTCATGTGATTTTACCAAAAAAAATGCAAAGAAAATAAGGAAAATAACTCTACACAGCGAAAAAACTGAGGACTATTTGTATCCGCCATTATGCGACTACCATTTTTTTTCGCGCCATTTTTCTATTTAGTGTCTGTATGCTTTTAAGATTTTACAGGTAAATTCAAAAATAAGGATGTAAATAATTTATGAAGAAAAACCCAGTAACTTAACTGTATACAAGTATTTAAACTAACAATGTGTAAAAACATAATTTTTATGATATTTTTGAGGTCACTCAAGGTCATTTCAAGGCTGTAGGCAAAGTCAAAAAGTCAAAAATGTCTAAAATTACTATTTTATCTGCAAATGTTTTACATTCTTTCCAAATTCTATGACATAACTGGCCATTTTTCATATTAGAACAAGTTTGTGTGCATGACAATTTCATTTGCAATATTTTTAGAGGAGTACATTTGGCTAACATGGTTACCATGGTGAAACAAAATTGGTTCTAATATATATCTGTTATTAAGATCTAGTTGGTGGAATCACAAACAAGTGTGAAAAAAAACACATTTTACAAACTCTCTTTAATTGTTTGTAGTAAAAGATTCTTTTAAATGTGTTATTGTTGGGAATGATTGAAGTCATTCAAGGACAGTTGGTCAAAATAGCAAAAAAGGACACATAAAAAAAACACTTTTTAACATACCGTACACAAGTTTTCATTCTTTTTCAAATGGTACAAATTTTCATTTCGGAATAAACCTATGTGTTTTACAATTTCATTTGCTATCTTAATTAAGATATATTTACAAGTAGTTACTAACATAATACTCAAATGTTTAAACATATTATATTTTAGGTTATCAAGATAATTTTTAGGCCATACATATTAAGGTTAAAGTATAACAAGAGGGCCATGATGGCCCTATATCGCTCACCTGTTATCATTGCACTTGAGGACAAGAAGGTCCTCAGAAAAAATATCTAAGTCCAAAGGACAGGAACAACAAAGGGAAGAAATTTAACCAAAAAGAAAAAAAAATTTTTTAAAAGGTACAGATATGTCAAAATACACCTAAAAATTGGAGGTACCATCCATGTTGTACCACAGAAAAGTGGTCTCAGTTTTTCCCAACGGCCAATAATAAAAAAGTTACTAAAAATAAGCTTTTTATAGTAAAGTAAAAGGGAAGTAATTAAAAAGAAAATTATTGTAAGTGAACAAAAGAAGGATCTGCCATAAATCTGTTGACATAAATGAAATTTCAGATCAGTATCTTCATTAGTTACGGAGATATACCCATTTTAATTTGAAATAAAGGGAGGTAATTTGACATAAAATCAGTCCATAGTTATCTACCCTGATTGGCTCAGTCCAACTAATGACAATAATGAAATTTCAAATAAGTCCTATAAGTACTTACTGGTATAAATCCATTTTGATTACGATCAGGGGAGGTAATCAGATATAAAATAACTCTGGAACCTACGATTGGCTCTAATTTGTCATGGAATCCAAGATTTATTGTTGTTGAAGATATTTTGGAAGTTTGTATCAAATAAAACCATAAATAAAGTCTCTATATGGCTGCAAAAGCCAAAATAACCAATTTTGGACCTTTAGGGGGCCATAACTCTGGAACCCATGATGGAATCTGGCCAGTTCAACACAGGAACCAAGATCTTGTGGTGATACAAGTTGTGTGCAAGTTTGGTTAAAATCAAATCATAAAGGAAGCTGCTATTGTGCAGACAAGGTCAAAATAGCTAATTTTGGCCCTTTCAGGGGCCATAACTCTGAAACCCATTATGGGATCTGGCCAGTTCAAAAAAAGAATTGAGATCTTATGGCGACACAAGTTTTGTGCAAGTTTGATTAAATTCAAATTATAAATGAAGCTGCTATTGTGCAGACAAGGTCAAAATAGCTAATTCTGGCCCTTTCAGGGGCCATAACTCTGGAACCCATAACGGGATCTCGCCAGTTCAAGAAAGGAACCAAGATCTTATGGTGATACAAGTTGTGTGCCAGTTTGGTAAAAATCAAATCATAAATAAAGCTGCTATTGCGCAGACAAGGTCAAAATAGCTTATTTTGGCCCTTTCAGGGGCCATAACTCTGGAACCCATATTGGGATATGGCCAGTTCAAGAAAGGAACTGAGATCTTATGGTGATACAAGTTGTGTGCAAGTTTGGTTAAAATAAAATCATAAATGAAACCACTATTGTGCAGACAAGAAATTGTTGACGCACGCACGCACGCACGGACACACGACGGACGAAGGGTGATCACAAAAGCTCACCTTGTCACTATGTGACAGGTGAGCTAAAAATAACCATTATATCATTTTTTAACTATACAAAATGACATTTATATCATTTTTTCAACTATTAAATTGTTTCGTTTCCAAAAACACATATTCGTATTCATTTCCTACATTAACAAATAAACTTAAACTAATATGAATTCAGTTACAAGATCAATATTAATACCTGTATTTAAATCATCTTTTCTTTGTAGTTATAAAATACTTAAACAGCACTTGCATAAACATCTTGAATTACAGTCGCTGCATGTTTCATCTAAGTTCCAACGCTTAAAATTGACGTAAACATTTTTTTTCTGAATTTTGAAAAACTACTGCCTGTGGCGAGACAGAAAATAAGCTAACCAAGGACTGGGTTTATACGAGATATAAAGAAATAAGGCTGTTTTGTAATGTAACTCTGAAAAATATTTCTATGCTATTTTCTATCTCTGTGGTAATGCCAAAGCCTCTTTCAGACTTCTTAGTTATGGGTCTAACATCAGATAAAGTGAGAACGCGCAATAAGACTGTTAACGTAATGTGTGTAATTATGAAATAAGTACGATTAAAAGATAAAAAACATTGCTTACAATGCAGTGGGTTTTTTTAAATTTCATTTTTCTATTTTTCAAACAATATGTGTCTTCTGTAAGAAATTATAGCAGGAAAATTCTCCAAATGGGGATGTGGAGCCATTTCAATCTTGTGTGTTTTAACTTGAGTGTATGGATGCAGATAGTAGGTGTATATTCCAGCTATGGCATGTATGTGTGGACAAGAGTTTTATATGGTAGAGTTTTGACATTTTCGTTGGTTGTTGTTTCGTTTTATGAAGCCTAAAGTTAAATTTGCATTTGAAGCTATTCTTATGATAAGTCCATGTTTTCTAACAACTATTTAACATGTGGCTTTAAAACTTTGAACACTTGTTTATATATATATTAGTCTCTACCTGTAGGCAAGAGTACATAACTCTGTCAAGTAATTTGGCTGAATTATGGCTCTTTTTGGACTTGAAAATTGGTTCAGATTTCGTACAAATCCATGTTTTGTAAAAACTATTTGAAATGTGGCTTTTAAACTTTGAACACTTGTTTATTATTACAGTATCTACCAGTAAGCAAGAGTAAGTAACTCTGTCAAGTATTTTGGCTGAATTATGGCCCATCTTGGTCTTGGAAATTGGTTCAGATTTCGTACAAGTCCATGTTTAGCAACAGCTATTTGACGTGTGGCTTTGAAACTTTGAACACTTGTTTATTATATTAGTCTCTATCTGTAGGCAAGAGTACTTAACTCTATTACATATTTTGGCTGAATTATTCCCCTTTTTGGACTTGGATATTGGTTCAGTTTTCGTACATGTTTCGTCGGAACTATTTGTATTTGACATGTGGCTTTGAAACTTTGAACACTTGCTTTTCATCATGATTTCCATCTTTAGGCAATAGTTCAACTATTTTGGCTGAATAATGGCCCTTTATGGACTTGGAAATCAGTTAAATTTTTCATACCAGTACATATTTTGTCAAACATGTTTGTCATATGGCTTTGACACTTTGACCACTTGTTTACCATCATAGTTTACAAATGTAGGAAAAACTACATAACTAGACCAAGTACTGTAACTCAGTTATGGCCCTTCTTTGACACAGAAATTAGTTAACTTTTGCAAACCATTCCATATTTTGTCTAAACTGTTTAATATATGGCTTTGAAACTTTGAACACTTGCTTACCATCATGGTCACACATTGCCATATAGTGCAAGACTTAACCAAATCCAGAAATAATGGTAGATTGTTTGTCTTGTCTATTTTTCTTCTTTTGTCTGAAAATCTCTTGTAATATTTTGACCCCATACTTCCATAAATTCTTCTATTAGTCTAACGCGCTGTCAACAGACAGCTCTTGTTGTTTTTGTTGTATTGCATTTGGAAGGATTCAATTCCATGTCCCACTCATTTCCCCATTTACACTTGTTACGAAAGATTTTGTGAGTTTGATTACAATATCATCAACAATATGTCGGACTTGTTACTTGATAGATATATATATGTTACAGATACTTCACCTCCATGGCTGCAGACTGACTTCGATTGAGTAGGAATGCCACAGGCCACTCGAGAAATTATAGGCAAACTCCTTTAGAAGAAGTTTGAGTGGTTTACCTTTTCAAAAATTAAACTTAGGTCGAGAAAGATCAAGTTAGTTTGTTTATAAATGGTAATGTTTCTAGTCATTTCATCTGCTAAATTAAATACAATCAGCTGAGTCAGACAAGACTATGTCATGAAAGCCATGTTGGAGGTCATGTTGTGTTACGTAAGGTGAGCAAAAACTTTACCAAAACATACAAGTTAATGGTATAATCCAATAGTCTGTTAAGTAACTTGGGTCTCCCTTTTTGAGCAGCGGGACTAATCCGCTGGGCTAGTAACCAAAGGAGATAGGTTTGGAAAATTATTACCACAATTTTACCCAAAACCCTTAAGAACAACTGGGTGAATACAGTCTTATTCTGAAGCTTAGTCTGACTTAAGGTTAGGTAGCACTTTGAGACCATGCAATTCTATCAATTAGGATTTAAGAAATATTGGGATACTGGCAATGTTACAATAGAAAGATACAGACCCTCTGTTTTTGAAAACCTTTTCTTGTTTGAAAGATTATGGTGATTTGTTGGCCAATACAGATTGAAACTTGGTATCTAATAAATTTGCTTTATTGTTTGATTTCATGGTTCCTGAAACTGCAAATTTAAGTTGGATGTAAATATCTACTATAACTATTTTAACTATAAATATATTTAGTTTATATCGGAAAAGTGGCAATTTGAAGGTGAAAAGCCATTAGCAGTGTCATTTTCCATTGACTTGCAAAACAATTTGTGCTGGTGACATCAATTACCACAAAAGATCTGCCTTTAACCATTTTACATTTTGTAGATGTTGAAGCCAACGGAAATTGGTAGATATCAAAAACATTTGAAGATAATGTTTATTCTGAGATGAGATATTAACTAACTGTACAAAGAAATACTTCCTTTTGATTGGAAACGTTCTTTTATATGTGGTTAAAAATGCTAAAGGAAGCGTTATATCTGCAATATTTTGTAATATACTTTAATGATTAAGATGTTTGAAGAAGACATGATAACTATAACAATCGGATGTAGATTATTTACCATACCAATTACAAAATCAAAAGTTGCATATGTCACTAAAGTAATCATGTAATTTCTATTATTACATACTATTTTCAACTTTGAAATGGAACATGTCAATATTGTTGTTAACTCAGGCGTGTGGCGTCACTAATGACAGCCGTGGTGTTAAAACGTATTATATATTTTGTATGAATAGTACTTACCAAATTTACGTTAAAAGTAAACAAAAACCTTTTGGTACACTTGTTGATCACATGATATTGTCAATAAACGACTTAGGTGTGCGTTCTGCTCTAAATGGCAGTGGTCTTATGGTTAAGGTGTCAACCGCTCAACCCCCCGGGGTCTCCGAGTACAAGCCCTACTGGGGTCATGACCATGCAAACTCATATGGCATCGGTACTAGTTTTTCCAGGGGACGGACTCGTGAGTGGTTCTAATAAGCTTTAAGCTTTTATCATAATCAAGCTGAAAAAAGTACATACTAATGGCACATCTAGCTCCACAATGGCCTTCGGGTCATTATGGCCAGAACGCCCAACGAAACCATATATTAACTTCGTGATTTTGACGTCTACAATTGTTACTTCAACACAGCCAAACGAGCAAAATATGTATCATTACATATGTTTAAACAAATATACAATCTTTAATATGAAAATTAGTGCAATTTAAAATATTGAAAATGTGTATAGGGTTTAGGTGGTTTTAGGCTATTTTTACCTTTTGACCTTGAATATGACATTGAAAATGGCCGTGACCTGTTTCCACTAACTAGATCTAAACTAGTAGCTATATTGAAACGCATTTGGTTTCACCATGGTAACTGTATATGGTTACAAAATTGTTTACCCTAAAATAATGCAAATGAATTGTCATACACACAAGCCTAGTCTGATATATGAAAAATAAAAAGTTATGATATTTAATTTGGAGTCTCATAATGAAAAAGGGTTGCAGCTGAAACGGTGATTTTAGACCATATTTGACCTTGTGTCTGACCATGAAATGACCTTGAGTGACCTCAAAAATATAATATTTATTTTAAACTCTTTTTTAGTTCGAATACTTGTATGCCATTGGGTCACATGTGTTTTCTTCATTGATATTTAATAGCCTTATTTTTGACGTGACCTAAAAGGACAAAAATAGCGGCCATCTTAAAACACTGCAATGACACTGACCATGAACCAGAATATTCTGTTTGTTAAACAGTTTTTCTGTTACATGCGTTTTCTTCATAAGTATATCTAAATCTGCCTAATAGAGATTAAATTCCGGCCATAGTAAAGAACATTTAGGTATTACTATAGTTACCAGATCTATCCTGTCAATTTGTAAGTGAAAAAGTAATTTTGCGCAATTTTGACCTTGACCTTGACCTTGAAATGACATTGACCAGTTCCAAAATTATAACACTTCTTCTTACTACACACAATAGAAGTAAGTCTGTAACATTTGTTCTTTTCAAAGACAGTTTAAAAACTTGTATAATTATGAATCAACCAAATTGATCTGAAATAGCGGCTATATTGAAACGTATTTAGTTCAACTATGGTAACCGTGGTAACCAAATGTACTCCTCTAAAATAGTGCAAATGAAACTGCAATACACACAGATCTACTCTGATATGAGAAATGATAAATTATGTCATTCAGTTTGGAGACAATAAAAAAGACTGTAGCTGAAACAGTGATTTTAGACCGTTTTTGACCTTTTGACCTTAAATATGACCTTGAAATGACCTTGAGTGACCTCGAGAATATAACAATTATTTAACACTTTCTAAGTTTAGATACTTGTAAGTGGTTAAGTCACTTGCGCTTTTTTCATAAATATTTACTAGCCTTATTTTCAGATCTACGTATAAGGACTAAAAATGGTGGCCATCTTGGACGCCATCTTGGATTTCTCGGTCCGCACCAAAAATTTGCAATTTATGCCGGCAGTCCAATAAACTTCAGACCCTGCCAAACATTTTGGTATATGACATATTTTGTAACTTTTGGTGGCCAGGTTGAATGTTAAAACTGGGGGTTTGCTGCTCTACTATAATAATCTCGTTGAAATATTTTTAAATCAAACACTGTTGCCACCTGATTTTCCATAGGTGGGCCGGCGCCATTGAGACAGATATTCCATTCAGCTTGCCAGATACCATTATTTAAAGCAGCACTGCAAGATCTATCCTCTATCTATATTGTACTCTGTGTTAGTATTCTAGTATCAATGGCTACCGCTAAACGATCGTTCAGTATATTGAGACGAGTAAAGACATTGAACACAATGACCATTGACAAGCTGTCGGGACTTGGGCTGTTAATCGTTTACCGGGAAAATGTACTAAACAGCGAGTCTGTTCTAGATAACTTCACTAGAAGGAAGAGTAGGAAATTGGCGCTTATTTTTTTTAATGAACTGGACTATATTTTACATCCGTCAATTCGACTTTCTACCATCAGAATAATATGCATATAATAATTTTACACGACTTTATACAAATTAAAGTTATACTACTAAATTTAACATTATTAACCAGGCCGAAATATCATTTTTGGGTGAAATTAATTTTTAACAAGAGGGCCATGATGGCCCTATATCGCTCACCTGTTATCATTGCACTTGAGGACAAGAAGGTCCACAGAAAAAATATCTAAGTCCAAAGGACAGTAACAACAAAGGGAAGAAATTTAACCAAAAAGAAGAAAAAAATTCTTACAAGGTACAGATATGTCAAAATACACCTAAAAATTGGAGGTACCATCCATATTGTACCACAGAAAAGTGGTCTCGGTTTTTCCCTACGGCCAATAATAAAAAAGTTACTAAAAATAAGCTATTTACAGTAACGTAAAAGGGAAGTAATTAATAAATTTTTTATTGTAAGTGAACAAAAGAAGGATCTGCCAAATAAATCTGTTGACATAAATGAAATTAAAAATCAGATCAGTATCTTCATTCGTTATTGAGATATACCCATTTTAATTTGAAATAAAGGGAGGTAATTTGACATAAAATCAGTCCATAGTTATCTACCCTGATTGGCTCAGTCCAATTAATGACAATAATGAAATTTCAAATAAGTCCTATAAGTACTTACTGATATAAATCCATTTTGATTACAATCAGGGGAGGTAATCAGATATAAAATAACTCTGGAACCTACGATTGGATCTGATATGTCATGGAATCCAAGATTTATTGTTGTTGAAGATATTTTGGAAGTTTGTATCAAATAAAACCATAAATGAAGTCTCTATATGGCTGCAAAAGCCAAAATAGCCAATTTTGGACCTTTAAGGGGACATAACTCTGGAACCCATGACGGAATCTGGCCAGTTCAAGAAAGGAACCAAGATCTAGGTTTCTAAGAAATAGAAATCTAAAAAGCCCATTTTAAATTTATAAATGAATAAAAATATATAATACAGAATTTCTATCTTTTTATGGGTGGGGTATTTGTTTACGCCATTGGAAATTAGTTACTCACGTTTCTAAAAATGTCAACTGATCCAACCATGCACATGCTTACTGGAGTGCCATCCTTATTCTATATTAAAGTATTATTCCATCAATCAGACATGCCTGCCAGTAAAATCACGGATTTTTTAAAAATTTGTATGCAATTTTCAATATTGTGTAACAGAGAAATTCCAAGAAATTAAAGTATCGGAAAGGAATTTAATTACAAATTGTAAAGCGACACAAAGGTGAATCTATTCTCTCATTCCCCGAACTGAAGACCTCGTTGGAGAAAGATTTTATTTTCTCAAATTTTCAAAATGTCGGAGCCATATCAGTAAATCAATGTAAAAATAAAATGTTCAAGACATAGGCACCGTTTAAAAATGCTACTCAGTAATGAATGCAAAATGTTTGTAGCTTGTGTAGTCATGTTAGCGGCTGATTAGCTTGTGACACAACAAACTTAAAAGCTTACTTCAAATATCTTTCGTGTCGCAGACATCTTACTGTGCAGATATTACGTTTGGCCTACTGATCCAATGGACGCTTATTAACATTAACGAAGACCGAGATATCCCGAATTTCATGGGGGTCGTCACACACCCATAGTCTATAAACCGGAACTCCATATTTTTTTATTCGCATAGTACGTGTTGTTTGGAATACCTCGCATGTAACTGTAGTGGGATCAATCACGATTTTCGTTGCACAGCGACGAAAATCGATAGGATCGATTCCCTAATAAAGGCTAAAGGGAAATATTTCCCATTTACTTCAAATATCTATGCACGTGAACTACCTAAGTTAAATTAGACTATACACTTACACGAAATCAGCAGAATGATAAACACCTTCATGTTGGTTCTTTCTAGCAACCTGCAAATATAACAGTCATTAGTACATCCAAAACCCAAATAACCTTGGCTACGAAATTCAGAAGTAAGTCATTTTGATAGATATTATAGATCTTGAAAATATTAAAATGCGCCTCAGGTGCTCACCTGAGGAGGACCTCAACCACCTTGCCTTGCTTCTGATCAAGTTAGTGAACAGTTCCTTAAAATATGTTTATCTTATAATTTATAGGTTTTTCAATATTTTTCTGTGATTGCCAAAGAGCAAACTTGATGTTAAACTAGAATTTCTCTGTTAGACACAGGGTGTGCCCCCACTGGTACCTTTGTCAAAAATAAGGCGAAATAATTCAAATATTTGCAGTCTTAATGAAGTATAGCCTCAAAAAACATTTTACGAAAAGAATTCATTATTCTAGGCCATAATACTTTTTGAGCTATGAGCATCACAAACAAAAAATCCACTATTCAGGCTATTTCAAAGGCCATAACTCTGTAATAAGCACTCAGGTTCTCAAGAAGAATGTGTCCCAGGTCACATCATAATAAAAGACTCAAGCAAGGTTTCATGAATTTAAATCAGGGCTAACGCGAGTGGGCGACTTGAGCGAAATAGGCGCTTTGGAACTTCAAACTTCGCTCAAAACTAACCTGAAAGCGAAATGCAAGTCGCCCGATTTTCTTTGATATCCACATGCGCTAATTACCGCTTTCCAGACTGTTGACAATTTGCACGGTGTCAAAATGAGTGTTGAAAACACAGAGACACACGCCGATAGCATAATTTAAGCTCCGCCTACTTCAGGTACTTGCGAGATTTTACGCCCTTGAGATATAAGGAAAATTACTAGAGAAAGGCTCTTTCATTCCTTTCAGCATATTATAAACTTAATGGATCATTTTCAAACTGAATTAGATCTACTAGTTAAACATTATGCTGATGTTATAATTACAGCTTGAAGATAAAATGCAATATATAATGAAATTATATATCTTTATTAAATCCAAATATCTTAATAATCTGTTTATGTCACCGAGGTTTTGTAAAATAGTTACAATAAGAATAAGAAAAAGAATAGAAAAATCTGCAGCAACAGTTTATCTCAAGGAATTTCAAATGTTTATTATCAACATGTTGAATACAATTAAGTAACATGTCATTTCTATACCCTAACCTCTTGTGTTCTTCCTCGACCTTCCTAAAAATTGACAATGCATGTAACAAAAGAGCCTAAAGTTAGCATTGATTTAGATATCATATACTACCACAGTTGTGTTTAATCAACGATAATTTGAAATAAATAGGAAACATTCTGAAAATAAACAAGAAATTTTAGAATAAAATCTTTTTGAGGATCGCAGTATCCAAGTAAAACAAAAATCCCAAGTAAAAATCTTTGTTTTTTTCTCTCATTCATATGGTGGCATAGAGGGGACATAGGAAATATTTTATTTATCACGTGCGCACGTGTTAGCTAACACGTGCGAAAGTGTTAATTAACATGTGCTCACATGATAACTGTCACATTCGCACGTGGTAACTAACATGTGCGCACATGATAAATAAAATATTTCCTATGTGAATGGGATAGCTATCATGTGCGAACATGATAAATAAAATATTTCCTGTGCGAACGTGATAGCTATCACGTGCGAACGTGTTAGCCACCACGTGCGAACGTGATAGTTATCACGTGCGCACGTGTTAATTAACACGTGAGCACGTGTTAGGAAACACGTGAGCACGTGATAAATAAAAAATTTCCTATGTCCCCTCTATGCCACCGTACATTCATCATTTGATTAAAAAAAATTACTTATTATTTTTTCAGGTTACGCAAGTAGATATATCTTACTATCGTACGTTTTATACCATAAATTGCATATGCATGGTAAAAGTTCTAATAAATACCAATACCTACGACTTTGAAATTAAAAAAACAACAAGAGGGCCATGATGGCCCTATATCGCTCACCTGTTATCGCTCACCTGTTATTATTGCATTTGAGGACAAGAAGGTCCTCAGAAAAAATATCTAAGTCCAAAGAACAGTAACAACAAAGGGAAGAAATTTAACCAAAAAGAAAAAAAAAATTCTTACAAGGTACAGATATGTCAAAATACACCTAAAAATTGGAGGTACCATCTATGTTGTACCACAGAAAAGTGATCTCAGTTTTTCCCTACGGCCAATAATAAAAAAAGTTACTAAAAATAAGCTATTTATAGTAATGTGAAAGGGAAGTAATTTAAAAAAAAAAAATTATTGTAAGTGAACAAAAGAAGGATCTGCCAAATAAATCTGTTGACATAAATGAAATTTCAGATCAGTATCTTCATTAGTTATGGAGATATACCCATTTTAATTTGAAATGAAGGGAGGTAATTTGACATAAAATCAGTCCATAGTTATCTACCCTGATTGGCTCAGTCCAACTAATGACAATAATGAAATTTCAAATAAGTCCTATAAGTACTTACTGATATAAATCCATTTTGATTACAATCAGGGGAGGTAATCAGATATAAAATAACTCTGAACCTATGCTTGGATCTGATCTGTCATGGAATCCAAGAATTATTGTTGTTGAAGTTATTTTGGAAGTTTGTAACAAATAAAACCATAAATGAAGTCTCTATATGGCTGCAAAAGCCAAAATAACCAATTTTGGACCTTTGAGGGCCATAACTCTGGAACCCATGATAAAATCTGGCAAGTTCAAGAAAGGAACCAAGATCTTGTGGTGATACAAGTTGTGTGCAAGTTTGGTTAAAATCGAATCATAAATGAAGCTGCTATTGTGCAAACAAGGTCAAAATAGCTAATTTTGGCCCTTTCAGGGGCCATAACTCTACAACCCATAATTGAATCTGGCCAGTTCAAGAAAAGAACCAAGATCTTATGGTGATACAAGTTGTGTGCAAGTTTGGTTAAAATCAAATCATAAATGAAGCTGCTATAGTGCAGACAAGGTCAAAATAGCTAATTTTGGCCCTTTCAGGGGCCATAACTCTGGAACCCATATGGGAATCTGGCCAGTTCAAGAAAGGAACCAAGACCTTATGGTGATACAAGTTGTGTGCAAGTTTGGTAAAAATCAAATCCTAAATAAAGCTGCTATTGTGCAGACAAGGTCAAAATAGCTCATTTTGGACATTTCAGGGGCCATAACTCTGGAACCCATAATAGGATCTGGCCAGTTCAAGAAAGGAACCGAGATCTTATGGTGATACAAGTTGTGTGCAAGTTTGGTTAAAATAAAATCATAAATGAAACCACTATCGTGCAGACAAGAAATTGTTGACGGACGCACGGACGCACTAACTGACGACGGACGAAGGGTGATCACAAAAGCTCACCTTGTCACTATGTGACAGTTGAGCTAAAAACAAAAACATGCAGAACACGTTAAAATCCCCAAATTAAGAAATGTGCCATTTGATTATTTAATATAACTATATTTCATGATTTATTTAAATTAATTTACCGGTATGTCAAAGAGCTATAAAAATAAAACTGTAATTTATACTTCTTTGTATATGTACATAAATAATAACAACCGAGACATATATTTCTAAAAATAAACTGCGGTTTCCGTACATTTCCGCCATTCTCCGTACAAAACCGAGTGTTTCCGAAGATGGATGTATGGTACAGATACGGTACGGGCACCAAATAAATCACGAGTATTCAAACTGGCAGAAAAAAAAGATATAAAGATGAAAACAAGAGGGCCATGATGGCCCTATATCGCTCACCTGTTATCATTGCACTTGAGGACAAGAAGGCCCTCAGAAAAAATATCTAAGTCCAAAGGACAGGAACAACATGGAAGAAATTTAACCAAAAAGAAAAAAAAAATCTTACAAGGTATAGATATGTCAAAATACACCTAAAAATTGGAGGTACCTTCCATGTTGTACCACAGAAAAGTGGTCTTGGTTTTTCCCTACGGCCAGTAATAAAAAATTTACTAAAAATAAGCTATTTATAGTAATGTAAAAGGGAAGTAATAAAAAAAAAATATTGTAAGTGAACAAAAGAAGGATCTGCCAAATAAATCTGTTGACATAAATGAAATTTCAGATCAGTATCTTCATTAGTTATGGAGATATACTCATTTTAATTTGAAATAAAGGGAGGTAATTTGACATAAAAACAGTCCAAAGTTATCTACCCTGATTGTCTCAGTCAAACTAATAACAATAATGAAATTTCAAATAAGTCCTATAAGTACTTACTGATATAAATCCATTTTGATTACAATCAGGGGAGGTAATCAGATATAAAATAACTCTGGAACCTACGATTGGATCTGATTTGTCATGGAATCAAAGATTTATTGTTGTTGAAGATATTTTGGAAGTTTGTATCAAATAAAACCATAAATGAAGTCTCTATATGGCTGCAAAAGCCAAAATAGCCAATTTTGGACCTTTAAGGGGCCATAACTCTGGAACCCATGAAGGAATCTGGCCAGTTCAAGAAAGGAACCAAGATCTTGTGGTGATACAAGTTGTGTGCAAGTTTGGTTAAAATCAAATCATAAATGAAGCTGCTATTGTGCAGACAAGGTCAAAATAGTTAATTTTGGCCCTTTCAGGGGCCATAACTCTGGAACTCATTAAGGAATCTGGCCGGTTATAGAAAGGAACCGAGATCTTATAGTGACACAAGTTTTGTGCAAGATTGATTAAATTCAAATCATAAATGAAGCTGCTATTGTGCAGACAAGATCAAAAAAGCTAATTCTGGCCATTTCAGGGGCCATAACTCTGGAACCCATAATGGAATCTGGCCAGTTCAAGAATGGAACCAAGATCTTATGGTGATACAAGTTGTGTGCCAGTTTGGTAAAAATCAAATCATAAATAAAGCTGCTATTGTGCAGACAAGGTCAAAATAGCTCATTTTGGCCCTTTCAGGGGCCATAACTCTGGAACCCATAATGGGATCTGGCCAGTTCAAGAAAGGAACCGTGATCTTATGGTGATACAAGTTGTGTGCAAGTTTGGTTAAAATAAAATCATAAACGAAACCACTATCGTGCACAGAGCTCCAGATAAGATGCGTATTTGCGTAAATACGTTTTGAAATTTACAAAAAACGCATTTAAAATCAAACCTACGCGTACTGATACGCATTGAAAAAACGGGATACGTATTTTACTCGATTAAAGTGCGTAATCCAATTTTATCATAAATCAAGCACATCCTTTTTGTAATCGATTCAACAAACAAAAATGGCGTCTCATAAAAGCAAACGCAAACGATATCATAACATAATGTTATTTTCTTCTTCAAGTATATTAAAGCGTGTGACAAGAGATGACTTGGACAATGCCTATCGCTAAGCACGTGATCTATGATATATTATGGGTAACTGTTGAAGAAGCAGAAGCACCATACATGTGGGTGTTTCTGAAAAAAACAAACATTGACAGTCAAAGTATCACTGGCTGTTGATATATCGCAGTGGTCAGTAACTTAATTTAAGATGTAGTGTAAGATGTAATGTATGCAGTAAACAAAATGTTAAAACTATCTGAATGAAGGCTCAAAAAATATTCAGGAAAACAGTATTGGTCGACAAAGGCACTTCAGCGGAGCACATGAATATCAGAAAATTATACAAACAAACAGTTATTATTATTACCCTCTTAAATAATTTCGAATTCTGAAAAACCATTTAGAATTCTAAAATACCCTTTTGAAAAAATATGTAGGAGTAAAATACCCTTTGAAAAAAAAACTAGGGGGTAAAATACCCTTTAACCTAAAATCTTATCTGGAGCTCTGTCGTGCAGACACGAATTTGTTGACGCACGCACGCACGGACTGACGACGGACGAAGGGTGATCACAAAAGCTCACCTTGTCACTATGTGACAGGTGAGCTAAAAATAATGTTAAATTATGTTGTGAAGAAAAAACTATTTTTAATGATAATTAACCCTTTATTTATTAAGGAATTTTTTCCACACATCTGGTACCTGTTACGAGATATAAGGGACGTTTTCACAATCAGTTTACTTTCCTCAATGTGGATTAATTATTAACACTCAGTTCTGTGCCGATTATCATTGTTAAATAACAAAATAATTAAGAGTATATTATTATGCATATTTTTTCTGCTGAATTTCAAACACAGTTCATTCAAAGGTTAGATTCACTCATTAATCTGTTATTAACAGTTTATTTTACTATGAGTTTATCGGCACCTAACAGTGTATTCATTCAGAGTTCCTCGGTTATTTAGGTTTTGAAAGAAAAGGTGATAAATTGGGTGAAAGCTGGTATCTGTAAACCATTTAAATCCAAGTTTTAAGCGGACATTGGTTAAGTCTTATTTGTTATTTCAGTTTCAACAAAATCTAAGATGTGAATAAGCCTAAATCTCCAGAACAAGAGGGTCATGATGACCCTGGATCGCTCACCTGAGAAATATGAGCTACATGTTTCAAATGTCAAACTGATGAATTTTAGATTTTTTTTGGAAGATTTTCCGATGTACAATCAAGTAACCCCTGGGGCTGGGCCAATTTTACCCCAGGGGTCATGATTTGAACAAAGTTTGTAGAAGTCTGCTAGGCAATGTTACATATCAAATATCTAAGATCTAGGCCTCCTGGTTTATTTTTAGCAAATTTATTAAGTTTTCCCTATGTACAATCAATTAAGCCCTGGGGCTAGGTCAATTTGAACCTTGGGGGTCAAGATTTGAACAAATTTTGTAGAGGTCCACTAGACAAGGCTACATGTCAAATATCTAAGCTCTAGGCCTTCTGGTTTATTTTTAGAAAATTTTGAAGATTTATCTATGTACAATCAAGTAACCCCATGGGGCGGGGTCAATTTGACCCCGGGGGTCATGATTTGAACAAATTTTGTAGAAGTCTACTAGGCAATGCTACATGTCAAATATCTAAGATCTAGGCCTTCTGGGTTATTTTTAGAAATTTTTTGAAGATTTTCCTATGTAAAATGAAGTAACCCCTGGGGCGGGGTCAATTTTGACCCTGTGGGTCATGATTTTAACAAATTTTGTACAGCTCTAGGCCTTCTGGTTTATTTTTATAAAATTTTGAAGATTTTTCTATGTACAATCAAGTAACCCCATGGGGCGGGGTCAATTTGACCCTTGGGGTCATGATTTGAACAAATTTTGTAGAGGTCCACTAGGCAATGCTACATGTGAAATATCTAAGCTCTAGGCCTTCTGGTTTATTTTTAGAAATTTTTTAAACATTTTCCTATGTAAAATCTAGTCACCCCTGGGGCGGGGCCAATTTTACCCTAGGGGTCATGATTTGAACAAAGTTTGTAGAAGTCTACTAGGCAATGTAACATATCAAACATCTAAGACCTAGGCCTTCTGGTTTATTTTTAGCAAAGATTTCCCTATGTACAATCAAGTAACCCCTGGGACTGGGTCAATTTGACCCTTGGTGGTCAAGATTTGAACAAATTTTGTAGAGGTCCACTAGGCAATGCTACATGTCAAATATCTAAGCTCTAGGCCTTCTGGTTTATTTTTAGAAAATTTTTCTATGTACAATCAAGTAACCCCATGGGGCGGGGTCAATTTGACCCCGAGGGCCATGATTTGAACAAATTTTGTAGAGGTCCACTAGGCAATGCTACATGTGAATATCTAAGCTCTAGGCCTTCTCATTTATTTTTAGAAATTTTTTGAAGATTTTCCTATGTAAAATCAAGTGACCCCTGGAGCGGGGTCAATTTTGACCCCGGGGGTCATGATTTGAATAAATTTTGTAGAGGTCCACTAGGCAATGCTACAGGTCAAATATCTAAGCTCTAGACCTTCTGGTTTATTTTTTTTAAATTTTTGAAGATTTTCCTATAGAAATCTATGTAAAATCAAGTGACCCCTGGGCCGGGGTCAATTTTGACCCCGGGGTCATGATTTGAACAACTTTAGTAGAGGTCCACTAGGCAATGCTACATGTCAAATATCTAAGCTCTAGGGCTTCTGGTTTTTGAAAACAAGATTTTTTAAGATTTTCCTATGTAAAATCAAGTGACACCTGGGGCGGGTCATGATTTGAACAAAATTGGTAGAGGTCCACTAGGCAATGATTCATACCAAATATCTAAGCACTAGGACTTCTGGTTTTTGAGAAGAAGATTTTTAAAGTTTTTCCTTTCGGTTGCCATGGCAACCAGAGTTCTGCATGGAATTCAATTATTTGAAAAAATTTTGTAGAGCTTCATCCAAGGAACATTCCTGTGAAGTTTGGATGAAATTGGCCTAGCGGTTTATGAGGAGATGTCGTTTAAAGTAAAAGTTTACGGACGGACGCCAGATGGTGAGTGATCCCAATAGCTCACCCTGAGCCTTTGGCTCTGGTAAGCTAAAAAGGAGGTCCATATCCCTAGAAAACCCCTAACAAGCTTGTCTAGAGGTACGGATCCGTACCTCTAGAATCAAATTCTAGAGGTACAGATCCGTACCCCTACTGCACAGTAGACATTTCCATTAGCAAAATAGTGTTACTATTTCTATGCATGTAATAAGTGAAACATTCCATTGTAACCTGCGGTTTTGATTTAAATTGTATAACTTTTATAAATTTCATATACTGGCTAGCGTCCTACAACCGGACACTTTTGGAATATTTTTCACGATAACTCGGGAAAAAGATATATCTAGTGGTTGAAATTTCACGTGAACAAAGCTAGGTTCTCCTCCTAACTAAAGAGCTAATTTGTTTACTTCTAAAATTAGGTCAAGTACTTTTTTCAGGCCCGCACAAAGGGCCACCGAATCACGTTATTTTAAGGTCTAACAGTACCATGTTTCTGGACAGCGAGTTGTCACTTTATTGATTTTCAATAACACATTCAACATTGAATTAAACTTTATTTTCAACCAATGGAAAGTAGTCGTACTGTAGTGTCTGAGTCCAAGAATTGTACGAATTACCTCTCTTGAATCTATAAATTTGATCGTATCTCTCCCAACCAAATCTTTTAAAATTTCACTTTTCGAAGTGAATATTTTGATATGAAAATGTTTTAGGGTGTGTAAAAGTCATGCACTAAATTATCAAAGCTGTATTGATCAGGCCGGCATGACCTCACATCCGGAGCAATCGATTATGCAAATCACCTTGGAGGTGAAAGCAGGACCCGGCAATTTGTAACAAATTAACTAGCTGTGTGGGTTGTGATGTTTTTATTTTCAAATAAAACAAATCAAGAGACATTTTTTTTATTATCTACAGTCCTTACGCTATGGTACAATCTATATATTTTTCCAAAAAGTATGGTTTTTGTAGTAATTGATTTTGTGGCATTTTAAAACTGTCTGGAAAAAGTGACACATTAGGTATTGTCAGCTCTTCGGCACTACGGATCAGTTATAATTAAAACAAGTTTCCAAGCTTATTCAACATTTTCTCAGTTTGCATATATAAGTATTAAACTAAACTAAATATCTGAAAACATAACAATTTTTTTATTCAACTTCTTTGCTTAAAATCGTAGCAGTTGTTTCTTTCATCTTTCAGAGAATCTTTTAAGTGTCTTGAAAAAGAATGTTTTTTTCAAGAATGAACAGATCAAATAAATATTAAGTAAATTAATTTTCTGATTTCTTTTATGTCTTTTTAAAATAAGCTGATTTTCTAAATGTTTTAATGCTCTGAAATAATTATATTGTTGCCATTTTCTGAAATGTACTTTGTGCGATATATTTTATTTAGTTTTATGTAAAATGCTATAATGTCGAAGTACATTACGTATGAAAGTCATTTAAATAAAGTTGAAAACATATACTTTATTCTACCGGTATGTGATCTTATTGCAGTCATTTTTTTTTTTTTTTTTTGAAGAAGAAGAAGAAATGTCCTTCCAGTCAAAAATTAGTTTGGTGAATTGATTTTAAAATTTCAAATGAACTATATGCTCGAGCATGTGTATTAATTAAGTTTTTTTTATGTAGTAGCTCTATTAATCCCTTTGTCAGTTGACACGCAAATAACAATAATGTGTATCTTCCAAATATCATAAGACCCTGAAGGCATACATCAAACGGATAAGACAGGAAATTACCATAAGGCCCCGAAGGGGTACATCAGAGGGATAAAACAAACAGGAAATCAATCTATTAATTAGTGATAGTCATTAGGAACTGGTCAAAACTTATTTTCATTAATATACCACATACTGACTGGTTTCCATAGTGATTTATGACTTATGACTGGAATAAATGCTTTAATTTTGTGGTATGTGGAAGCAGTCAATTGTGACAGTCTAACAATTAACAAAAAATATGGATGCAAATTATCATTCACAGTTTTAAATAATTGACAATTTACTAAAAAGCAGAGATCGATTGTAGGACATTTGCCCCCCAGGACATTTGCCCCCCAATGAAAAAATGAACTGCTGGACATCTGCCCCCCAGTTGAAATGGTAGATAGGACATTTGCCCCCCATGGCTTATTTTTGGAATGGACATTTGCCCCCCAATATTTTTGTCCTATATGCCAGTATATATAACTGTATTTTTTGTTGTTTTATTAATAAAATTACTCTTAAAGGCAATTTTCAGTAAAAAAAAAACTGTTTTATTAATAATAATTTGATAAATATGTTATTTACTTTTAGGTGTTCAGGTAAATAATAGCATATATTTTTGAGTAATAAAAGTGCTCATAACAGCGTTATAATTTCTTAATTAGTGCAATGTTTTTAACACTCAAACTTGTTAATTTGGCAATTATCTACTACAAAACTGTATAAAACAAAGATATTGTCCCCTAAAATATGATGAATGTCTTGTACGAAGTTCCAAAAAAATCACTGGGGGACATAAATATTGGGGGGCAAATGTCCATTTCAGAAATAAGCACTGGGGGGCAAATGTCCTATCTATCATTTCAACCGGGGGGCAAATGTCCAGCAGTCCACTTTTTCATTGGGGGGCAAATGTCCCGCAGAGATCAGTATTTTCGTAAATAGAAGTCATCAATTTATTGATACGTCCTGGCTTTTCGTAAAAAGATTAAGCTAGCATGCAGTTATCATATATCATTTTATCTCCACAGGTAACACAGTAGCTCTAGATGTCATATTACTTTTAAAACAATTGTAACGTATAAAAAATCCCTTTGTGTTATAAATGCAGATAAA
>NW_026463020.1:0-53908 GCF_021730395.1 Mercenaria mercenaria | reverse complement strand
GATCACTCTGTGATCTCTTGTAAAAAATTACACACTGAAAATGTTATGTCAAAAAGTCTATTGCAAAAGTGAGTTTCCCCATTTTATGCGAGTTATTATTGAAAGTTGGCATTCATCTTTATAGATAGCTAAAAGTGCATTGTATGGACTTTCTAAAGATATCTGACTTATCTTGTTAGTAGAAAACTTTCATGAACCATCATTCTGTGAAAAAATTACATCGTTTACAGTAAAGCTGCAAATATTAGACTGCATAACGTTACGTCGTATAGTTTCACTTTGCTGTACATAAAAACACAACGTTTGTGTGCACCCCCCATGAGTGGTGGGGGCATATAGATTTGGTCTTGTCCGTGCATCCGTCCGTCCGTCCGTCCGTCTGAAGTTCGTGACGCGCCTAGGTCGAAAAGTATTTGATATAAATTGATGAAACCTTGCATGAGTCTTTATCATGATATGAACTTGCGCACCTCCTATTTTTTTATTTGGGTCCGCCCCTTATTTTCAGAGTTATGGCCCCTGAAATAGTCAAAAATGCACATTTTCACATTGTGACATGCCTAGCTCAAGAAGTATTTGATATAGATTCATGAAACCTTGCATGAGTCTTAATCATGATATGAACTTGCGCACCTCCTATTTTTCATTTGGGTCCGCCCCTTATTTTTTGAGTTATGGCCCCTGAAATAGTCAGAAATGTACTTTTTCACCTTGTGACGCACCTAGCTCAAAAATAATTTAATATAAATGGTTGAAAACTTGCATAATTCTTTGTCATGATATAAACTTGCACACCTCTAATTGTTTGGCTTGCTCCACCCCCGATTGTTAAAGTTATGGCTCCTGAAATAGTAAAAAAATGCACTTTTTTCACCTAATAATAAATGTGCCTAGCTCAAAAAGTATTAGATGTCAATTCAGGAAACCTTGCTGGAGTCTTTAACATGATGTGACCTTGCACACTTGGCCTTCTTAATGAGAATCTAAGCTCTTATTACAGAGTTATGGCCCTTGAAATAGCCAAAATAGTGAATTGTTTGTTTGTGATGCTCATAGCTCAACAAGTATAGGGCCTAGAATAATGAATCCTTTTCATAAAATGTTTGTTGAGGCTATACCCCATTAAGACTGCAAACATTTGAATTATTGCCCCTTATTTGTGACAAATGTACCAGTGGGGGGCACACCCTGTGTCCTACAGACACATTCTAGTTGTTGATTTTATTAGCTCGATTTCTATAAAATAACTTTAAAGTATTTGGCTCATTTTACAAATTTGTGACGCATATTATAGATCTTTATTATCTTTCTTCTATATTTTCAGTATCTTAATATATAGTATTAATATTAGTATCAGTAATTTATTCTGAACATTGTGCCTAGCAGTAAACTTAAAGTATGGACGTCTCATCTATGATAAATGGAACATATCACTTTTACATTTAAATCTAAGGTCCAGTCCAAAAAAATAATATTCTGTAAGAAAATTTAAAGTTGTACTGGACCTATAAAGAAAGAGAAAATTGCGTGGCAAGCGTCATTTTATTTGATGTGCCAAGAAAATGGAAGTACCGGTTTTTTAGCTCACCTGAGCACAAAGTGCTTGGGGTGAGCTATTGTGATCGCTCACCGTCCGGCGTCCGTCCGTCGTCCGTCCGTCCACACTTTCCTTTAAACAGCATCTCCTAAACCACCAGGCAAATTTTGATGAAACTTCACAGGGATGTTCCATGGATGATCCTCTTTAAAGATTGTTCAAAGAATTGAATTCCATACTGAACTCTGGTTGCCATGGCAACCGAAAGGAACAATTTAAAAAATCTTCTTGTCCAAAACCGCAAGGCGTAGAGCCTCGATATTTGGCATGTGGCATCATCTAATGGTCCTCTATGAAGATTGTTCAAATTGTGCCCCTGGGGTGAAAAGAGGCCCCGCCCCGGGGGATCCCAAATTTTACATAGACTTATATAGGAAAAAACTTCAAAAATCTTCTTGTCTGAAACCACAAGACCTAGGCCTTTGATATTTGGCATGTAGCATTGACTTGTGGTCCTCTACCAAGATTGTTCAAATTATTACCCTGGGATGAAAAGAGGCCCCGCCCCGGGGGTCCCAAGTTTTACATAGACTTATATAGGAAAAAACTTTAAAAATCTTCTTGCCTGAAACTGCAAGGCCTAGGCTTTTGATATTTGGTAGGTTGCATTGCTTAGTGGTTCTCTACCACAATTGTTCAAATTATGCCCCTGGGATGAAAAGAAGCCCTGCCCTGGGTGTCCCAAGCTTTATATAGACTTATATAGGAAAAAACTTTAAAAATCTTCTTGTCTGAATGTTCAAGGCCTAGGCCTTTGATATTTGGTATGTAGCATTGCCTAGTGGTTCTCTAACAAGATTGTTCAAATTATGCACCTGGGGTGAAAAGAGGCCCCGCCCTGGGGGTCACTTGTGTATGAGTTATATAGCAAAAAGTACTTCAAAAATTATCTGATCATATTGCCTAGACTGTTTAATTATAATTACCTGATAGCCCCAAGTAATTAGGGGTTACTTGACTGTGACCTTGACCTACTGACCTACTTTCTTGTTTTTTAAGATACGGCCTTGAAATTTGGATGACATATACAGTTTTGCACACCGATCTTAACACTGACTTTCAGTGACCATGAATGTGACCTACTGACCTACTTTCTTAATATTTTAAATTGTGACCTACTGACTTACTTTCTTGTTTTTGAAGATACAGCAAAGAAATTTGGACCACATGTATCATGTTTGATATAGATTTCAATACACATCTTGAAAAGTCTTAATCATGACCTACTGACCTACTTCCTTGTTAGCTCACCTGAGCACAAAGTGCTCGGGGTGAGCTATTGTGATCACTCACAGTGCAGCGTCTGTACGTCCATCCGTCGCCTTTCACACTTTCCTTTAAACAGCATCTCCTCTGAAACCATTTGATGGAAGTTGATGAAACTTGGCCTGAATGTTCCTTGGATGGTCCTCTTCCAAATTTGTTCAAATGTTGCCGCTTGGTTGCACATAGGCACCGCCAGGGCTAAAAATAGAAAAAGCTTGAAACGACATCTCCTAAACGACTGGCCTGATTTTGAAATAATTTTATACAAATTGTCCTTATGTAACCCTCTACCAAGATTGTTCAAATTATCATGATTCGTCAAAAACCATGGCCGCCGGGGGACATGGTCAGTTTTTCCTATATGTATATAGTGGACACTTTAAAAATCTTCTTGTATAAAACAGCTGGCTTGATTTTGTAATAAATTCACACAAATGATCCTTGTGTGACTTTCTGCCAAGATTGTTCAAATTATTTTGATTCGTCAAAAAACATGGCCGTCCGGGTGGGCGTGGTCTCTTTTTCCTATATGTATATAGTGGAAACTTGAAAACATTTCCTGCTTGAAACTGGTGACCCGATTTTAAAATAATTTCACACAAATGGTCCTTGTGTGACCCTCTACCAAGATTGTTCATTTTTTCCGATTTGTCAAAAAACATGGCCGCCAAGGTCAGTGGTAATTTTTCCCTGTATGTATATAATGGAAAGTTTCAAAATCTTCTTGTTTGAAACTGCTGGCCTGATTTTAAAATAATTTCACACAAATGGTCCATCAGTTTGACATTTGAAACATGTAGCTCATATTACTCAGGTGAGTGATCCAGGGTCATCATGACCCTCTTGTTTAAATTACTTTCTCAACGACTTTATATTACATATTCATACAGACCTACCATCTATGAACTAATTAAATATTCTGTTTCCCGTTTAGTTTTTTTGTGAAACCAGTGTTTAAAGTGGTAATTTACAGGTCTATATGAATGTATTACACTCGAGGCATTGTAATACCTTGATAAAATGAAGGCGATCAGTTAGCCTATGAAGTTTAAATAAATAAAAGTAATAATTTTTATCTACACTTAAGTAAGGACAATTTCATTTTGCACTTTAGCTCGGAGTTGATTTTACATGATTTTATCATATCATATACGCATATACATATATGTATCATATACAGCTTTCAGAAGTAGAACAGTCACTCTTGGATAATTTTCAAATATATATAAATCAAAGAGGGGAAAAAATACTTTTTTTGTTCTAATGAACACACAAATAAAATAAAAATCATTAGGCACAGTCATGGTGTCTTATTTGATAAATTTCAAATGAAAAGGAGCCTGCTTCGTCCCTAGTCCCTCACATAATAACTACTCCCCCGCTCGCTCATGTAGGTCATTTTGCTGGTTTTTGATGTTATGTAGCAGTAATTCGGTCAAAAATGTGCTTCCGCAGCGTAGTCGAAAAGATCCTTAATAAATGGAGCTTTTTTAGCTCACCTGAGCCAAAGGCTTATGGTGAGCTTTTGTGACCGCTCAATGTCCGTCGTCCGTCGTCAGTTGTGCGACGTCCGTCGTCAGTCGTGCGTCCGTCAACATTTTATAAAAAAATCTTCTTCTTGAAAACCGCTTGGCAGAATTACACCAAACTTCACAGGAATGATCTTTGGGTGCCCCCCTTTCAAAATTGTTCAAAGAATTGAATACCATGCAGAACTCTGGTTGCCATGGCAACCGAAAGGAAAAACTTTAAAAATCTTCTTATCCAAAACCACAGGGCCTAGGGCTTTGATATCTGGTGTGTAGCATCATCTAGTGGTCCTCTACCAAAATTGTTCAAACTATTCCCCTAGGGTCAAATATGACCCCGCTCCGGGGGTCACATGGTTTATATAGACTTATATAGGGAAAACTTTGAAAATCTTCTTGTACAAAACCACATGGCCTAGGGCTTTGATATTTGGTATATAGCATCATCTAGTGGTCCTCTACCAAAATTGTTCAAATTATCCCCCTAGGGTCAAATGTGGCCCCGCCCCGGGGGTCACATGGTTTATATAGACTTATATAGGGAAAACTTTGAAAATCTTCTTGTACAAAACCACATGGCCTAGGGCTTTGATATTTGGTATATAGCATCATCTAGTGGTCCTCTACCAAAATTGTTCAAATTATCCCCCTAGGGTCAAATGTGCCCCCGCCCCGGGGGTCACATGGTTTATATAGTTATATAGGGAAAACTTTGAAAATCTTCTTGTACAAAACCACATGGCCTAGGGCTTTGATATCTGGTATGTAGCATCATCTAGTGGTCCTCTACCAAAAGTTTTCAAATTATCCCCCTAGGGTGAAGTATGGCCCCGCCCTGGGGGCCACATGGTTTATATAGACTTATATAGGGAAAACTTTGAAAATCTTCTTGCACTAAACCACATGGCCTATGGCTTTGATATTTGGTATGTAGCATCATCTAGTGGTCCTCTACCAAAATTATTCAAAGTATCCCGCTAGGGTCAAATCTGGCCCCGTCCAGGGGTCCCAAGTTTTACATAGACTTTTATATGAAAAAAAGTTTAAAAATCTGCTTGTCTGAAACCACAACACTTAGACCTTTGATATTTGGTTTGTAGCATTGTCTTATAGTCCTCAACCAAAATTTTTCAAATTGTACCCCTGGGTTGAAAAGAGGCCCTGCCCTGGGGGTCCTAAGTTTTATAAAGACTTATATAGGAAAAAACTTTCAAAATATTTTTGTTTGAAACCATAGAACCTATGCTTTTGATATTTGGCATAATGCATTGTCTAGTAGTCCTCTACCAAAATTGTTCAAATTATGCCCCTGGGGTTAAAAGAGGCCCTGTCCTGGGGTCACTTAGTTACTATATGAGTTATATAGGAAAAAATACTTAAAAAATCATTTGATCCTATTTCCAAGACTTTTTAATTATAATTACCTGATGACCCCAAGTAATATGATGTCACTTGACTGTGACCTTGCCCTACTGACCTACTTTCTTGTTTTTTAAGATACAGCCTTGAACTTTTGATGACATACAGAGTTTTGCACACAAATCGTAAAACTGAATTTCATTGACCATGAATGTGAACTACTGACTTTCTTAATATTTTATCATCATCTTGGAAACATGTAGCTCATATAACTCAGGTGAGGGATCCAGGGTCATCATGACCCTCTTGTTTCATTTTAGCGCATTTGCGCGTATTCATGGGAACAACAAAAACAAATAATGGCAATTTATAACTTACGGAATGTATTTTACATATTTTTTTTTATTACCCCAAAACGAAAGTAGTACGGTGTTTATTCTGCGGATCGCATTCTGAAATGCAGCAATATGAGGATACTTATCTTCAGTTGACTTGTATTCAACTGCATACTTATCAACACCCTTTTATCCTTTTCGTTTTCTTAAAGCAAATGCATGAATGTCTTATTGGAAATAGGTCTATGACGGAGTGAAAAACTAGAAACCTGAAGCAGCTGAATTGTATATTAAATTTCTTTCATTGGTATATAACCTAGATTAACATTGTAGTATATTTCGTTTGCTAATATAAAATTCGAAAAAGTTCGTACACAGCTTAGTGTCCGAATCTAATTATAGCCGTCCAATTTTTAGTGTTTCTTTTTTTCACTTTTTTTCCCGGAATAAATGTGCAAATTGTGTATTATTTACTGCGGTAATAATAATAGGTATAAATGAATATACATAACAAATAATGAAAAGCATCATTCAATCGACCATTCAATCCATCCGCGTGTCTATTTGCAGTCGAATGGCCGATGAGTATGCAAGAATTCATGACCAGTCTGTAACTATTCGATCATTCATTTAGTCAGCCTAAAAGAATTGTTTCTTCAGTATGTCCGTTTATCTGTCTGTCTTACTAGAGATTATGTCGGTCAGTATCTATACGTAGTTGATATACAAATGTTATGAATTTTATCAATGATTACTCTATCTTATTGATATTTACACAAATGAAGTTTGAGTTCAATCATTCAGTCTTTCGTTCTATCTCTCAATGTTATTAAAAATTTAAAAGTGAAACAATACTACAAACTTAATTATTTTAATAATGCCAGACGTACTATACTTCAGCAGTAAAATAAATAAAGATAAGCATAGGGAAATAATAATAAACACGTACTCGAATTCTATGGCTTCAAACTACGGTGTTTTAGCCATCACTTTCTCTCTAAAAGATATTAAGCGATATCGCAAAGTTACTATGGTGATCAGCAAATTAATTAAGGCGGTATGACGATATGGCAATGCACAAATTTATCGATGCAGTATGTGCAGTTACGACGATGATACGTGAAGTTACGATTGAAAAACATCGTGTCCCCATCGTAACTTCCCGTATCGCCACTATCGCAAAATATCTTGTAAGAGAGAACGCGAAGGGGACACTGTACTTAGTATTTCATATGTGTGATTCTGCCAGAGTTCTGTTAACTGGTAAGTGTTTGTCATAAAAAAGACATGACCATCTTCTTTGGACTTTCAGATGCCGGATACCCCTCCCCCCCCCCCCCCGCCTTAACAGAAACGTGAACGCTAGATGCAGAACTGTGACTAGTATCGGATGTGAAGTTTCAAGGTTTTCCTCATAAATATAAAATATACTCAGCGTCACTGGAAAGTTACCACCATAATGGCCCTTATATTTTAAAAATCGCACTGGACTGTGTTAAATACATAACACGACTGCATTTTTGACGCAGCTGAGACGTCACTGGTGTAAAGATTTGTCAAATTCGATTAACTCCATTTGAGGCACGTGCTGCACGTGCAAAATGACTTTTTCCAGCAATGTCTACATGTACGAATTTTCTATCGCAAATCATTCATCGCACTTGAAAGTTAGTTGACAGACTAAAAGGAATACGTTAAAAAACCAAGAATATCCTTGCTAAGAATGCCACGTTTAAGGCACAATCAACGCCATCAGGCCATTGGCATGGTTGACGCCGAACTTCCATGTCACGAAATTGCACGTTGTATGTACTGTTCTCACCTGACAGTCATGAAATGGGTAAGGAGACATGATCAGACAGGGTCTATGAGTAATAGAGCGCGCACAGGCCATGAAAAAGTGACGTCGATATTGTATAAAATAGTAAAGAGGTATATATTAAGTGGTAACATTTCAGTGACGCTGAGTATATAAAAAGCTGATTTGACAATTTGATGCCTTACAATTATTTTGAATAGATATAAAGAAATCATAAAACTTAGATACCGAACTATGTTTTTTCCTGCTTATAATGCAAGGTCTTTAATAAAGACAATAAGCAAAATTTAATCGATAACGCCGTTAGTTATTAGTCTATTATGATGGTGCACACAATGTCTGTACGCATAAAGATCTATGTAAGTATGTCCTAAGCACTGAGATTATTAAACCTTTTTTTACATTTTGTTTCATTTTGAGCACGAAACATTTTTCATTTGTAGTGTCGCACATGATGTGAATAAAAAAGGTGTTATTTAAACAGTACTTAAGCTGGTTGTAGAGAACTGGTTATAAACAATTTCTTTATGAAATAATAAGTTCCCAATGGTTGTTTAACGTAGGATAACACGTGTTTTGATTTCTTATGCATAAGAATATGTGAGCCGCGCCACATGAAAAACAAACATAGTGCGTTTGCGACCAGGATGGATCCAGACCAGCTTGCGCATCAGGATCCATTCTGTTCGCTAACAGTTTCTCTAATTCCAATAGGCTTTGAAAGCGAAGAGTATGGATCCCGACCAGACTGAGCGGAGGTGCAGGCTGGTCTGGATCCATGCTGGTCGCAAACGCACTATGCTGGTTTTCTCATGGCACAGCTCATACTGAGTGATATATTGTTTCGTATAAGAAGGAAAAATTCGGGATATTCTATGATAAATCACACTTGTGAATTTGTTATTTCGATTCTAACAAGACATACTAGTATGAACAGTGTTAGAAAAAAAAATGGTAACTACGTTTTATGACCGTGATACGCACCTGGATCAGATAACGTCACTGCACGCGCAGGATTATCGCAAAATAACCTTTGTCTGATTTTCTTCTATTTGTAGGGTTATTTGTTGGTCGTGTTAGAATTAATTTTTAGCTCATCTGATTTTTTGAAAAAAAAATATGAGTTATTGTCATCACTTGATCGGTGTCGGCGTCAGTGTCGGCGTCGGCGTCGGCGTTGTCTGGTTAAGTTTTATGTTTAGGTCAGCTTTTCTCCTAAACTATCAAAGCTATTGCTTTGAAACTTGCAACACTTGTTCACCATCATAAGCTGACCCTGTACAGCAAGAAACATAACTCCGTCCTGCTTTTGCAAGATTTATGGCCCCTTTTGGACTTAGAAAATATCAGATTTCTTGGTTAAGTTTTATGTTTAGGTCAACTTTTTCTCTTAAACTATCTTTGAAACTTGCAACACTTGTTCACCATCATAAGCTGACCCTGTACATCAAGAAACATAACTCCATCCTGCTTTTTGCAATAATTAGAAAATTAGTTGTCTTGGTTGAGTATTATGTTTAAGTCAGCTGTCTTGGTTGAGTATTATGTTTAAGGCAGCTTTTTTCATAAACTATCAAAGCTATTGCTTTAAAACTTGCAACAGTTTTTCACAATCATAAGCAGACGCAGTACGTCAAGAAACATAACTCTATCCTGCTTTTTGCAAGAATGATGGCCCATTTTAGACTTAGAAAAATCATGGGTAGGACAATATATGTATTATACAAAAAAAGTCAGATGAGCGTCAGAACCGCCTTGCTCTTGTTTGGTGTTGTTTTAATCAAAACTGAATTTAGCATGAAAAAAGTTTTAAATCCACATATTCTTAAATGCATAATGTAATTTTCTAAAATTAACTGCTTTACGGTTTAATGAAAATATTTTTAGCTCACCTGTCACATAGTGACAAGGTGAGCTTTTGTGATCATGCAGCGTCCGTCATCCGTCGTCCGTGCGTGCGTCCGTGCGTCCGTAAACTTTTGCTTGTGACCACTCTAGAGGTCACATCTTTTTGTGGGATCTTTATGAAAATTGGTCAGAATGTTCATCTTGATGATATCTAGGTCAAGTTTGAAACTGGGTCACGTGCCGTCAAAAACTAGGTCAGTAGGTCTAAAAATAGAAAAACCTTGTGACCTCTCTAGAGGCCAAATATTTCACAAGATCTTCATGAAAATTGGTCAGAACGTTTACCTTGATGATATCTAAGTCAAGTTCGAATCTGGGTCACGTGCCTCAAAAACTAGGTCAGTAGGTCAAATAATAGAAAAACCTTGTGACCTCTCTAAAGGCCATATTTTTCATAGAATCTGTATAAAAGATGGTCAGAATGTTCATCCTGACGATATCTAGGTCAAGTTCGAAACTGGGTCATATGCGGTCAAAAACTAGGTCAGTAGGTCTAAAAATAGAAAAACCTTGTGACCTCTCTAGAGGCCATATATTTCATGAGATCTTCATGAAAATTGGCCAGAATGTTCACCTTAATGATATCTAAGTCAAGTTCGAAAGTCACGTGCCTTCAAAAACTAGGTCAGTAGGTCAAATAATAGAAAAACCTTGTGACCTCTCTAGAGGCCACATTTTTCATGGGATCTGTATGAATATTGGTCAGAATGTTCATCTTGATGATATCTAGGTCAAGTTCGAAAGTGGGTCACCTGCCTTCAAAAACTAGGTCAGTAGGTCAAATAATAGAAAAACCTCGTGACCTCTCTAAAGGCCATATTTTTCATGGGATCTGTATGAAAGTTGGTCTGAATGTTCATCTTGATGATATCTAAGTCAAGTTCGAAACAGGGTCATGTGCCGTCAAAAACTAGGTCAGTAGGTCTAAAAATAGAAAAACCTTGTGACCTCTGTAGAGGCCATACTTGTGAATGGATCTCCATAAAAATTGGTCAGAATGTTCATCTTGATGATATCTAGGTAAAGTTCGAAAGTGGATCACGTGCCATCAAAAACTAGGTCAGTAGGTCAAATAATGAAAAAACGTGACCTCTCTAGAGGCCATATTTTTCATAGGATCTGTATGAAAGTTGGTCTGAATGTTTATCTTGATGATATATAGGTCAAGTTTGAAACTGGTTCAACTGCGATCAAAAACTAGGTCAGTAGGTCTTGAAATAGAAAAACCTTTTGACCTCTCTAGAGGCCATACCCTTGAATGGATCTTCATGAAAATTGGTCAGAATGTTCACCTTGATGATATCTAGGAAAAGTTTAAAACTGGGTCACGTGCCTTAAAAACTAGGTCAGTAGGGCAAATAATAATAAATAACCTTGTGACCTCTCTTGAGGCCATATTTTTCAATGGATCTTCATGAAAATTGATCTGAATGTTCACCTTGATGATATTTAGGTTAATTTTGAAACTGGGTCACGTGAGGTTAAAAACTAGGCCAGTAGGTATAAAAATAGAAAAACCTTGTGACCTCTCTAGAGGCCATATTTTTCATGAGATCTTCATGAAAATTAGTGAGAATGTTCACCTTGATGATATCTAGGTAAAGTTCAAAACAGGGTCACGTATCTTCGAAAACTAGGTCAATAGGTCAAATAATAGAAAAACCTTGTGACCTCTCTAGAGACCATATTTTTCAATGGATCTTCATGAAAATTGTTCAGAATTTTTATCTTGATAATATCTAGGTCAAGTTCAAAACTGGGTCACATGAGCTCAAAAACTAGGTCACTATGTCAAATAATAGAAAAAACGACGTCATACTCAAAACTGGTTCATATGGGAAGAGGTGAGCGATTCAGGACCATCATGGTCCTCTTGTTTTCAAATATTCTCGAGCGACAGCCCTGCCTCTTTGTAGGTTATAATCAGCTTGATCGCTGTTGATGCTAGGTTTGTTAACGTCCGGAGTTTGATATAAATGTTTGCGATCAACACGGTACAAGATGATAAAATTAATTGCAGTTTAAAATGCGTATAATTTAATTTGAAGAATCGGGCAGTAATAATTAATGATAAAAAACAACACTGATAACAATAACAATGTGTTGAAAGCAATAATTGTAAATTAAGATAGCAATAAAAAATATGTAGAGTTATCTCAACGCATCTGTATGCCCCCCTTCGAAGAAGGAGGGGTATATTGTTTTGCAGATGTCGGTCGGTCGGTCGGTCGGAATGTAGACCAATCCGTTTCCAGATGATAAGTCAAGAACTCTTGGGCCTAGGATCATGGAAGTTGATAGGGAGGTTGGTCATCACCAGCAGATGACACCTATTGATTTTGAGGTCTGTATGTCAAAGGTCAAGGTCACAGTGACCCTGAATAGTAAAACAGTTTCCGGATGATAACTCAAGAACACTTGGGCCTAGGATCACGAAAATTAATAGGCCGGTTGGTCATGACCAGCAGATGACCCGTATTGATTTTGAGATCAGTATGTTAAAGGTCAAGGTCACAGTGACCCTGAACAGTTAAACGGTTTTCCGGATGATAACTCAAGAATGCTTAGGCCTAGGGTCACAAAAGTTGATAGGGAGATTGATCATGACCAGCAGATGACCCCTATTGATTTTGAGGTCAGTATGTCAAAGGTCAAGGTCTCAGTGGCCAGGAACAGTAAAATAGTTTCCGGGCAATAACTCAAGAACGCTTGGGCCTAGTGTCAGGAAAATTGAGAATTAGGTTGGCCATGACCAGCAGATGACCCCTATAGATTTTGAGGTCATTAGGTCAAAGGTCAAGGTCACATTGGCCAGGAACAGTTAAACGGTTTCTGATCTTGTCCAAAACCATAGGGCCTAGGGCTTTGATATTTGGAATGTAGCACAATCTAGTGGTCCTCTACTTAGGTTGTTCAGATTATTTCCCTGGGGTCAAATATGGCCCCACCCATGGGGTCAATTGGTTTATATAGACTTATATAGTGAAAAACTTTGAAAAACGTCTTGTCCAAAACCACAGGGCCTGGGGCTTTGTTATTTTGTATATGACATCATCTAGTGGTCCTCTACTAAGATGTTTCAAATTATTCCCCTAGGGTCAAATGTGGCTCCGCCCTGGGGGTCACATGGTTTACATAGACTTATATAGGGAAAAACTTGGAAAATCTACTTGTTCAAACCAAAAAGACTATGGCTTTGATATTTTGTAATGTAGCATCATCTAGTGGTTCTCTCAAGTTTGTTCAAATTATCCCTCTAGGGTCAAATATGGCCCTGCCCCAGGGGTCACATGGTTCATATAGACTTATATAGGGAAAAACTTAGAATCTTCATGTCCATAACTTACATCATTCAAATTTGGACCACATGACTGTATACTTTTGAGTGGCAAGATGAACCTTGACATGAGTTGACCTTGATCTTGACATAGTGACCTACTTTCACATTTCTGTAGCTATAGCCTTCAAATTTGGACCACATGCATAGGTTTGTGTACCGAAAAAAACTTTGACCTTCTTATTGACCTAGTGACCTACTTTCACATTTTTAAAGGTACAGGCCTCAAATTTGAACCACATGCATAGTTTTGTGTTCCAAAATAAAATTTGACCTTGATTTTGACCTAGAGACCTACTTTCACATTTCTCAAGCTACAGCCTTCAAATTTGAACCACAATCATAGTTTTGTATACTGAAATGAACTTTGACCTTGAGATTGACCTAACGACCTAATTTCACATTTCTGAAGGTACAGGCTTCAAATTTGGACCACTTGCATAGTTTTGTGTTCCGAAATAAAATTTGACCTTGATTTTGACCTATTGACGTACTTTCACATTTCTCAAGCTATAACATTCAAATTTGAACCACATGCATAGTTTTGTGTACCGAAATGAACTTTGATCTTGAGATTGACCTAGTGACCTACTTTCACATTTCTGAAGGTACAGGCTTCATATTTGGACCACATGCATAATTTTATGCCCCCCTTCAAAGAAGGACGGGTATATTGTTTTGCAGATGTCGGTCGGTCGGTCGGAATGTAGACCAATCCGTTTCCGGATGATGACTCAAGAACGCTTGGGCCTAGGATCATGAAAGTTGATAGGGAGGTTGGTCATCAACAGCAGATGACCCCTATTGATTTTGAGGTCTGTATATCAAAGGTCAAGGTCAAAATGACCCTGAATATTAAAATGGTTTCCGGATGGTAATTCAAGAACACTTGGGCCTAGGATTATGAAAGTTGATAGGGAGGTTGGTCATGACCAGCAGATGACCCCTATTGATTTTGAGGTCAGTATGTTAAAGGTCAAGGTCACTGACCCTGAACAGTTAAACGGTTTCCGGATGATAACTCAAGAACGCATAATAGGCCTACGGTCAAGAAAGTTTATAGGGAGGTTGGTCAAGACCAGCAGATGACCCCTATTGATTTTGAGGTCAGTATATCAAAGGCCAAGGTCACATTGACCGGGAACAGTAAAATGGTTTCTGGGCAATAACTCGAGAACGCTTGGGCCTTGTGTCAGGAAAAATGATAGTTAGGTTGGCCATGATCAGCAGATGGGTGTTGATTTTGAGGTCATTAGGTTAAAGGTCAAGGTCACATTGGCTGGGAACAGTTAAACAGTTTCTGATCTTCTTGTCCAAAACCGTAGGGCCTAGAGCTTTGCTATTTGGTGTGTAGCAAAATCTAGTGGTCCTCTACCAAGGTTGTTCAGATTATTTCCCTGGGGTCAAATATGGCCCCACTCAGGGGATCACAAGGTTTATAGACTTATATAGGAATTTTGTTTTGAAAAAAAGCTCTTGTCCAAAACCACAGGGCCTAGGGCTTTGATATTTTGTATATGACATCATCTAGTGGTCCTCTACTAAGATTGTTCAAATTATTCCCCAAGGGTCAAATATGGCTCCGCCCTGGGGGTCACATGGTTTACATAGACTTATATAGGGAAAAACTTGGAAAATCTTCTTGTCCAAACCACAAAGACTATGGCTTTGATATTTTGTAATGTAGCATCATCTAGTGGTTCTCTACAAAGTTTGTTCAAAGTATCCCTCTAGGGTCAAATATGGCGCCGCCCCAGGGGTCACATGGTTCATATAGAGTTATATAGGGAAAAACTTAGAATCTTTATGTCCATAACTTACATCATTCAAATTTGGACCACATGTATAGTTTTGAGTGGCAAGATGAACCTTGATCTTGATCTAGCGACCTACTTTCACATTTCTGTAGCTACAGCCTTCAAATTTGGACCACATGCATAGGTTTGTGTACTGAACCAGAAAAAAACTTTGACCTTGTTATTGACCTAGTGACCTACTTTCACATTTTTGAAGGTACAGGCTTCAAATTTGGACCACATGCATAGTTTTTTGTTCCAAAATAAAATTTGGCCTTGATTTTGACCTAGTGACCTACTTTCACATTTCTCAAGCTACAGCCTTAAAATTTGAACCACAAGCATAGTTTTATGTACTGAAATGAACTTTGATCTTGAGATTGACCTAGTGACCTACTTTCACATTTTTGATGGTACAGGCTTCAAATTTGGACCACTTGCATAGTTTTGTGTTCCGAAATAAAATTTGACCTTGATTTTGACCTAGTGACCTACTTTCACATTTCTCAAGCTGCAGCCATCAAATTTGAACCACATGCATAGTTTTGTGTACCGAAATGAACTTTGATCTTGAGATTGACCTAGTGACCTACTTTCACATTTCTGAAGGTACAGGCTTCAGATTTGGACTGCATGCACATTTTTGTGTTCTGGATTGAAATTTGACATTGATTTTTACCTGCTACGTACTTTCACATTTCTCAAGCTACAGCCTCCAAATTTAAAGCACATGCATTGTTCTGTCTACCAAAATGAACTTTGATCTTGAAATTGATCTAGTGACCTACTTTCACATTTCTCAAGCCATAGCTTTCAAATTTGGGCCACATACACATTGTTTTGTACCAAAATTAAATTTGACCTTGATTTTGACCTTGATCTAGTCTTGAAATTTGGAACATTCTAAAATGGCTCAGTGGATGGCACCAAGATCACTCTGTAATCTCTTGTTAGGTTAATAGGTTAGAGGTCAAGGTCAGATTAAACCAGAATGGTAGAACTTTTGTTTACAATGAGCATATAATTTCTGTTCCTTGTGCATTTACTAATTGCATCAAGGGGGGCATTTCGTGTTCGATGAGCTCTTGTTGTGTTCTGAATTGAAATTTGACATTGACGTTTACCTATTACCTACTTTCACATTTCTCAAGCTATAGCCTCCAAATTTGAAGCACATGCATAGTTCTGTCTACCGAAATGAACTTTGACCTTGAAATTGATCTAGTGACCTACTTTCACATTTCTCAAACCACAGCTTTCAAATTTGGACCACATACACATTGTTTTGTACCGAAATGAAATTTGACCTTGATTTTGACCTTGAGCTAGTGTTGAAATTTGGAACATTCAAAAATGGCTCAGTGGATGGTGCCAAGATCACTCTGTAATCTCTTGTTAGGTTAATAGGTTAGAGGTCAAGGTCAGATTAAACCAGAATGGTAGATCTTTTGTTTACAGTGAGCATATAATTTCTGTTCCTTGTGCAATTACTGAATGCATCAAGGGGGGCATTTCGTGTTCGACGAGCTCTTGTTTGCTATTTATTTTCTCAATTACTAATTGGACGTCAAATTGATGTCAAAATGACGTTACGCATTTGTGCAAAATTGCGTGCGACGTATGTAAAATAATGCCCATTTCTAGCTATTTATGTGCCTAGCTCAAAAAGTTTTTGATGTAAATTCATGAAACCTTGCTTGAGTCTTTATCATGATGTGACCTTGCACACTTGGCATTCTTCTTGAGAATCTTACGCTGATTACAGAGTTATGGCCCTCGAAATAGCCAAAATACTGGATTTATTTTTTGTTTGTGATGCGCATAGCTCAAAAAGTATATGACCTAGAATAATGAATCCTTTTCATAAAATGTTTGTTCAGGCTATACCCAATTAAGACTGCAAACATTTGAATTATTGCCCTTTATTTGTGACAAATGTACTAGTGGGGGGCACACCCTGTGTCCTACAGACACCTAGTTTAATGGTCAAGGTCACAGGGGCCTGAACATGAAAAATGATTTTGGTCAGTAACTTGAGAACCACATGACCCAGAATGTTGAAACTTTATAGGATGATTGGACATATAGAGTAGATGGCCCTTGTTGATTTCAAAGGTCAAGGACACAGGGGGCTGAACATAGAAAACTCTTTTCACTATATAACTTGAAAACCACTCAGAATGTTGAAACTTCATAGGGTGATAGGACTTACAGAGTAGATGACACCTATTGTTTTTAGCTCACCCTGTCACGTAGTGACAGGGTGAGCTTTTGTGATCATCCGGCGTCCGTTGTCTGTCTGTTCGTCATCCATCCGTCCACAATTTCCTTGTGAACACGATAAAGACCACATTTCATATTTGATTTAATCGAACTTGCACTCAGCTTATATATGCATAATATCTCTGTTCCTTTCGAAAACTGGCCAAATCCAGGGATTGAATTTAACATTTTTTCCAACTAGCAGATTTTTGCTAGTGCCATTTTTTTCCACTAGCAAAATGATGGGTTCCACTAGCAATTATTTAAAAGCTGTTTACATGCTAGATTTAAGTTGTTTTGTTGTTGTTTGGTTTCATATATAAGTTCACGGTCCGGACAGGCTTGGGACTTTCTGGTTTTGAAAGTACGATACAAACCAAAGTACTCAATGATTCATTGGACTTTTGGCTGAACGTTGATGTTTTAAGTTTTTCTTAGGTCACTGCTGGTAGTGTTGCTAGCATTTTCGAGCTCTGCGGGCCTTTTTGCACCAAGAAACATGTTATTTTCTTCTCCATTTTCGCAGAACTTGGCAAATTACAGACGTCCAAAATGAAAACAAATATTGCCTAGATGCTTACTTACATATCCGATAATTACTTTTGTATAAAGCGACAAGCGTTTAGAAGCAGTCACGTGATTATCGGTAAATTAACTGCCCGAAAGGAGTTTTTAAAGAGAAAAGGGCAGTTTGAGCGAATTCCCCGATATTCGAACGTGATCGCGAAAATATTCGAGTGCCATGATTTTCTACTCGTATTTTTAGCTCACCTGAGCACGTAGTGAGGTTTTGTGATCGCCCTGTGTCCGTCGTCCGTCATCGTCCGTCATCCGTCGTCCGTCGTCGTCGTCAACAATTTGACTGTTAACACTCTAGAGGTCACAAATTTAAGCCAATCTTAAAGAAACTTGGTCAGAATGTTACCCTCAATAAAGTCTTGGACGAGTTTGATATTGGGTCATCTGTGGTCAAAAACTAGGTCACCAGGTCAAATCAAAGGAAAAGCTTGTTAACACTCTAGAGGTCAAAATTTTGGCCCAATCTTACAGAATCTTGGCCAGAATGCTACACTCAATAAAATCTTGGACGAGTTCAATATTGGGTCATCTGGGGTCAAAAACTAGGTCACCAGGTCAAATCAAAGGAAAAGCTTGTTAACACTCTAGAGGTCACATTTTTGGCCCAATCTTAATGAAACTTGGTCAGAATGTTACCCTTAATAAAATCTTGGAAGAGTTCGATATTGGGTTATCTGGGGTCAAAAACTAGGTCACCAGGTCAAATCAAAGGAAAAGCTTGTTAACACTCTAGAGGTCACATTTTTGGCCCAATCTTAATGAATCTTGGTCAGAGTGTGACCCTGAAGAAAGTCTTGAACGTGTTTGATATTGTGTCACCTGGGGTCAAAAACTAGGTCAACAGGTCAAATCAAAGGAAAAGCTTGTTAACACTGGAGAGGCCACATTTAAGACTGTATCTTCATGAGTCTTGGTCAGAATGTTAATCTTGATGATCTCAAGATCCAGTGGGAATCTGGGTCCTGTAGGATCAAAAACTAGGTCAACAGGTCAAATCAAAGGAAAAGATAGTTTACACTGTAGAGGCCGCATTTATGACCATATCTTAATGAAACATGGTCAGAATGTTAATCTTGATGATCTCAAGGCCCAATGTGAATCTGGGTCAGGTGGGGTGAAAAACTAGGTCACTAGGTCAAATAAAAGGAAAAGCTTGATAACACTCTAGAGGCCACATTTATGACTGTATCTTCATGAAACTTAGTCAAAATGTTAAATGTGATGATCTTTAGATCAAGTTCGAACCTGGGTTATGTCAGATCAAAAACTAGTTCACCAGGTCAAATCAAAGGAAAAGCTAGTTTACACTGTAGTTTACACTGTTGCCACATTTATGACCATATCTTAATGAAACGTGGTCAAAATGTTAATCTTGAGGTTCTATATTTCGAGTTCGAATCTTGGCCAGGTGCGGTTAAAAACTAGGTCACTATGTCAAATTAAAGGAAAAGCTTGTTAACACTCTAGAGGTCACATGTTTGGCCCAATCCTAATGAAACTTGGTCAGAATGTGACCCTGATAAAAGTCTTGAACGAGTTTGATATTGGGTCACCTGGGGTCAAAAACTAGGTCACCAGGTCAAATCAAAGGAAAAGCTTGTTAACACTGTAGAGGCCACATTCAAGACTGTATCTTCATGAAACTTGGTCAGAATGTTAATCTTGATGATCTCAAGGCCCAATGTGAATCTGGGTCATGTAGGATCAAAAACTAACTAGGTCATTAGGTCAAATAAAAGGAAAAGCTTGATAACACTCTAGAGGCCACATTTATGACTGTATCTTCATGAAACTTAGTCAGAATGTTAAATGTGATGATCTTTAGATCAAGTTCGAACCTGGGTTATGTCAGGTCAAAAACTAGGTCACCAGGTCAAATCAAAGGAAAAGCTAGTTTACACTGTAGAAGCCACATTTATGACCATATCTTAATGAAACGTGGTCAAAATGTTAATCTTGAGGCTCTATAGATCGAGTTCGAATCTGGGCCAGGTGCAGTTAAAAACTAGGTCACTAGGTCAAATTAAAGGAAAAGCTTGTTAATACTCTAGAGGCCACATTTATGAACGTATCTTCATGAAACTTGGTCAGAATGTTAATCTTGATGATCTTTAGATGAAGTTCAAACCTGTGTTATGTCAGGTCAAAAACTAGGTCACCAGGTCAAATCAAAGGAAAAGCTAGTTTACACTGTAAAGACCACAGTTATGACTATATCTTAATGAAACTTGGTCAGAATGTTAATCTTGATGATCTCTAAGTCAAGTTCAAATCTAGGTCAGGTGGTATCAAAAACTAGGTCACTAGGTCAACTCAAAGGAAAAGCTTGTTAACACTCTAGAGAACACATTTATGACTTATTTTCACGAAACTTAGAATGTTAAACTTGGTGATCTTTAGGTCAAGTTCGAATCTGGGTCATGTCTGGTCAAAAACTAGGTCACTGGGTCAAATCGAAGGAAAAGCTATTTAACACTTCAGAGGCCACATTTATGACCATATTTTAATGAAACTTGGTCAGCAGTGATTTTTTTTGGAAAAAATAAAGGTGCCAATGCCCGCTGAATTGGGAAAATAAGCGCGATAATGCCTAAAATTTGGAAAAACAGAAATATGTTTAATTTCCATACTAAGTGATATAAATCTCTACATTTCCTAATTCTGAATGTTCCTATTTGAAGGGTTTACATTTTTTCAAAACCACTTTTGGATTTAAACTCGTGAAATTTATAAGGGTGGTAAAATTAATTAAGACACCAATACAACTTATAAAAATTGTAGTTTTCAATTTTCAGTTCATGCCCTTGAAATTTGAAACTCGCGCCGAATTTGATCTCCAATTTTTCAAAATTTAGGAGAGATATTGTATTTTTTCATTATCATAAATGATTAACTAACATAATGGAACGTATTCAAACCAACTGAAGTTCGTATTTCAATAAGAACGTTTTTGATGTCATTTCTGCCAATTTCATGTTAGATATGGCGGATCTCACCCGTAATATACACTGATACATTTTGGAAACTAAATGTTTTAATTTGAGGGTGAAAAACAGCCCTTTTTTGAGGGGAAAAATTGATGATGTTTTGGGAATTTTTTTTGGAAATTCGGCAGTAAAAATAGGCAAAACAAACACCACTGGTCAGAATAATAATCTTGATGATCTTTAGGTCAATTGGTCAGATGAGCGATACAGGGCCTTGATGGCCCTCTTGTTAAAGATACAGCCTTGAAATTTGGATGACATGTACAGTTTTGCACATCCGTCTTAAAACTGACTTTCAGTGACCATGAATATGACCTACTGACCTACTTTCTTATATTTTAGCATCAGTTTGCCATTTGAAATGTGTGGCTCATATTACTCAGGTGAGCGATTCAGGGTCATCATGACCCTCTTGTTTATAAATACCAACCAAAATATACATCAAGACAGGACAATAAAGTTTATTCTGTTTACAGATTTACAGATTTTTAGCTCACCTGTCACGTAGTGACAGGGTGAGCTTTTGTGATCACCCTTCGTCCGTCGTCCGTCCGTCCGTCCATCCACAATTTCTTGTGAACAAGATAGAGACCACATTTTGCAAGCCATTTTAATCAAACTTGTACAAAACTTGTATTGGCATGATATCTCAATTCCTTTCGAAAACTGGCCAGATCCCATCATGGGTTCTAGAGTTATTGCCCCTGAAAGGGCCATAATTTGCTATTTTTGTGTGTCAACAATTTCTGGTCTGCACGATAGTGGTTTCATTTATGATTTGATTTTAACCAAACTTGCACACAACTTGTATCACTATAAGATCTTGGTTCCTTTCTTGAACTGGCCAGATCCCATTATGGGTTCCAGAGTTATGGCCCCTGAAGGGCTAAAATTAGCTATTTTGACCTTGTCTGGACAATAGCAGCTTCATTTATGAATTGATTTTTACCAAACTTGCACACAACTTGTATCATCGTGAGATCTTGGTTCCTTTCTTGAACTGGCCAGATTCCATCATGGGTTCCAGAGTTATGGCCCCTGAAAGGGCCAAAATTAGCTATTTTGACCTTGTCTGCACAATAGCAGCTTCATTTATGATTTGAATTTAACCAAACTTGCACACAACTTGTGTCACCATAAGATCTTGGTTCCTTTCTTGAACTGGCCAGATTCCATCATGGGCTCCAGAGTTATGGCCCCTGAAAGGGCCAAAATTAGCTATTTTGACCTTGTCTGCACAATAGCAGCTTCATTTATGATTTGAATTTAATCAAACTTGCACACAACTTGTGTCACCATAATATCTCAGTTCCTTTGTTGAACCGACCAGATCCCATAATATGTTCTAGAGTTATGGCCCCTAAAAGGGCCAAAATTAGCTTTTTTGACCTTGTCTGCACAATAGCAGCTTCTTTTATGATTTGATTTTAATCAAACTTTCACAAAACTTGTGTCACCATAAGATATTGGTTCCTTTCTTGAACCGACCAGATCCCATAATGGGTTCCAGAGTTACAACCCCTGAAAGGGCCAAAATTAGCTTTTTAGCTCACCTGTCACATAGTGACAAGGTGAGCTTTTGTGATCACCCTTCGTCCGTCGTCCGTCGTCAGTCCGTGAGTCCGTCCGTGCGTGCGTCAACAATTTCTTGTCTGCACGATAGTGGTTTCATTTATGATTTTATTTTAACCAAACTTGCACACAACTTGTCAGATCCCGTTATGGGTTCCAGAGTTATGGCCCCTGAAATGGCCAAAATTAGCTATTTTGACATTGTCTGCACAATAGCAGCTTTATTTATAACTTGATTATTACCAAACTGGCACACAACTTGTATCACCATAAGATCTTGGTTCCTTTCTTGAACTGGCCAGATTCTAATATGGGTTCTTGAGTTATGGCCCCTGAAAGGGCCAGAATTAGCTATTTTAACATTGTCTGCACAATAGCAGCTTCATTTATGATTTTATTTTAACGAAACTTGTATACAACTTGTATCACTATAAGATCTTGGTTCCTTTCTTAAAATGACGAAATTCCATTATGGGTTCCAGAGTTATGGCCCCTGAAAGGGCCAGAATTAGCTATTAATTCATTTATGATTTGAATTTAATCAAACTTGCACAAAACTTGTGTCACCATAAGATCTCAGTTCCTTTTTTAAACCGGCCAGTTCCCTTAATGGGTTCCAGAGTTATGGCCCCTGAAAAGGCCAAAATTAGCTATTTTGACCTTGTCTGCACAATAGCAGCTTCATTTATGATTTGATTTTAACCAAACTTGCACACAATTTGTATTACCACAAGATCTTGGTTCCTTTCTTGAACTGGCCAGATTCCATCATGGGTTCCAGAGTAATGGCCCCTTAAAGTCCAAAATTGGCTATTTTGGCTTTTGCAGCCATATAGATACTTCATTTATGGTTTTATTTGATACAAACTACCAAAATATCTTCAACAACAATAAATCTTGGATTCCATGACAAATCAGATCCAATCGTAGGTTCCAGAGTTATTTTATATCTGATTACCTTCCCTGATTGTAATCAAAATGGATTTATATCAGTAAGTACTTATAGGACTTATTTGAAATTTCATTATTGTCATTAGTTGGACTGAGCCAATCAGGGTAGATAACTATGGACTGATTTGATGTCAAATTACCTCCCTTTATTTCAAATTAAAATTGGTATATCTCCGTAACTAATGAAGATACTGATCTGAAATTTCATTTATGTCAACAGATTTATTTGGCAGATCCTTCTTTTGTTCATTTACAATATCTTTTTTTAATTACTTCCCTTTTACGTTACTATAAATAGCTTATTTTTAGTAACATTTTTATTATTGGCCGTACTGAAAAACCGAGACCACTTTTCTGTGGTACAACATGGATGGTACCTCCAATTTTTAGGTGTATTTTGACATATCTGTACCTTGTAAGAATTTTTTTTCTTTTTGGTTAAATTTCTTCTCTTTGTTGTTCCTGTCCTTTGTGGACTTAGATATTTTTTCTGAGGACCTTCTTGTCCTCAAGTGCAATGATAACAGGTGAGCGATATAGGGCCATCATGGCCCTCTTGTTTGACCTTGTCTGCACAATAGCAGCTTCATTTATGATTTTATTTTAACCAAACTTGCACACAACTTGTATCACCATAAGACCTTGGTTCCTTTCTTGAAATGGCCAGATTCCATTATGGGTTCCAGAGTTATAGCCCCTGATAGGGCTTGAATTAGCTATTTTGACCTTGTCTGCACAATAGCAGCTTCATTTATGATTTGAATTTAATCAAACTTGCACAAAACTTGTGTCACAATAAGGTCTTGGTTCCTTTCTTGAACGGCCAGATCCCGTTATTGGTTCCAGAGTTATGGCCCCTGAAAGGGCCAAACTTAGCTATTTTGACCTTGTCTGCACAATAGCAGCTTCATTATGTCTCCCACCACACAGTGGTGTGGGAGACATATTGATTTACTCCAGTCTGTGTGTGTGTGTGTGTGTGTGTGTGTGTGTCTGTCTGTCTGTCACAAAGCTTGTCCGCACTCTAAGTCGAACATTTCTCATCCGATTTTCACCAAACTTGAACAAAATGTGTTTGACATAAGACCTCGGCCAAGTTCGATAACTAGCCAAATCGGTCCAGGCGTCTTGGAGTTATGGCCCTTGAATTACCAAAAATCGGCCTTTTTTGCTCTTGTCCGCACTCTAATTCGAATATTTCTCATCCAATCTTCACCAAACTTAATAAAATGTGTTTGACCATGAGACCTCGGCCAAGTTCGATAACTAGCCAAATCGGTCCAGGCATTTTGGAGTTACGGCCCTTGAATTATCGAAAAATTGGCCTTTTTACTCATGTCCTCACTCTTAATCAAACATTTCTCATCCGATCTTCACCAAACTTGAACAAAATGTGTTTGACCATGAGACCTGGGCCAAGTTCGATAACTACCCAAATCGGTCCAGGCATTTTGGAGTTACGGCCCTTGAATTATCGAAAAATCGGCCTTTTTACTCTTGTCCGCACTCTAAGTCGAACATTTATCATCCGATCTTCACCAAACTTGAACAAAATGTGTTTGACCATGAGACCTCGGCCAAGTTTGATAACTAGGCAAATCGGTCCAGGCATTTTAGAGTTACGGCCCTTGAATTACCGAAGAAATCCGTCTGTTTACTCTTGTCCGCTCTCTAAGTCGAACATTTCTCATCCGATCTTCACCAAACTTGAACAAAATGTGTTTGGTCATAAGACCTTACCCAAGTTCGATAACTAGCCAAATCCTCCCAGGCACTTTTGATTTATGGCCCTTGAATTACTGATTCGATCCACTCATCCAGACCATCTAATTGGATCCACTCGTCTAAAACATCTAGAGAAACTAACATTTTTCATAGGGGCAGTTGTGGGAGTCATGCGCTTTTCTCAAAGCATATCTAGTTTATGATTTGATTTTTTTAGATATTTTTTCTGAGGACTTAGATTTATTTTTAATTTCTTCCCTTTGTTGTTCCTGTCCTTTGGGCTTCATCAGTCAAAATTTTGCTCCTATCCTCCTCTGATGTAATCCTTCGGGCATGAAACTACTGGCCTGATTTGAAAATAATTTTATTTGAAGTAACTTTAAGAAAATTTCAACTATATTTTCTAATAATTCTTTTGATTGATCTTGATTATGATTTTTAGCTCGACTATTCGAAGAATAAGTAGAGCTATCCTACTCACCACGGCGTCGGTGTCGGCGCCGGCGTCACACCTTGGTTAAGTTTTTCGTACCAGTTCACATTTTGACAAAGTCTTTTGAGATAAAGCTTTGAAACTTTCAACACTTGTTAACCATCATCATGGCCAGTTATAGGCAAGAGCACATAACTCCATCAAGGATTTTGGCTGAATTATGGCCCCTTTTGACTTAGAAATCATGGTTAAGTTTTTCGCACCAGTTCATATTTTGACAAAGTCTTTTAAAACAAAGCTTTGAAACTTTCAACACTTGTTTACCATCACCATGGCCAGTTATAGGCAAGAGTACATAACTCTATCAGGGATTTTGGCTGAATTATGGCCCCTTTCGACTTAGAAATCTTAGTTAAGTTTTTCGTACCAGTTCATATTTAGACAAAGTCTTTTGAGATAAAGCTTTGAAACTTTCAACACTTGTTTACCACCACCATGTCCAGTTATAGGCAAGAGCACATAACTCCATCAAGGATTTTGGCTGAATTATGGCCCTTTTTGACTTAGAAATCTGGGTTAATATTCCGTACCAGTTCATATTTTGACAAAGTCTTTTGAGATAAAGCTTTGAAACTTTCAACACCTGTTTACAATTACCATGTCTAGTTATAGGCAAGAGTACATAACTCCATCAAGGATTTTGGCTGAATTATGACCCCTTTTGACTTAGAAATCTTGGTTAAGGTTTTCGTACAAGTTCATATTTTTTGTAAAGTGTTTGACATATGGCTTTGAAACTTTTATCATTTGTTTAGTTTAATAGTCTCTATCTGTAGGAAAGAGTACATAACTCTGTCCTCTATTTTGGCTGAATTATGGTCCTTTTTGGAGTCCATGTTTTGTCAAAACTATTTGACATATGGCTTTTAAACTTTGAACACTTGTTTATCATTATGATTTCCATCTGTAGGCAAGAGTACATTATTATTATTTTTATACCAGATTTGTTGAGCGCCCTTTTCATATGTAATATACGTTCAAAGGCGCTTTACAATTAAACATGTGACACATCGCAGACATGTAGGAAAATAACAAAACATGACATATGCAATCACAAAACTGAAACTGAACAATTTGATTAAACGCCTTTTTTTTACAAATGATATTTTCAATGGCGTTGTACATAATAATAAAAAATAATAGTTATTACAACAATATCATAAATGAACAATGATAATATTTACAGCCTTATTGTAACAAACAGCCATGACCGCACCCCCCACCCCTGAGGTCGTTTTACCCCTATTGCCAATACCAGTGCTTTCAACATCTGGTACGCCCAGAAGGGCTGCATATAGTGGTTCAACCTCCCGGTAAATGGTGCCATCATGTACTGTTTTAGATAGAAATACCACACATTTCAAGTGAAACTCAATTCTTGCGAAAAACACACACATAGAACGTCATAACCCTTAAAATGTGACATGATGAAATAAAAGATGGATTGTCAATTTAGTTAATTACATGATGAATTGTACAGTTAAGAGATCACATAACTATTTTGACTGAATTATGGCCCTTTTAGGACTTTGAAATTGGCTCATACATTGCCATTTAGTGCAAGACTTATCGAAATCAAAGAAATACAGAAACATTGTTTGTCTAATCTATTTATTTCTTTTGTCTGAATATCCGTGGAAATATTTTGACCCCATTCTTCAATCAATGCTTCGAATAGTCGAGCGCGCTGTCATCAGACAGCTCTTGTTTGACCTTCTTGTCCTTAAGTGCAGTGATAACAGGTGAGCGATATAGGGCCATTTTGGCCCTCTTATATTATTTACTTATTTGATATCATAGTCATATTTGTAATACTATGTTATTACAATAATGGGTACAAATGAAAAATAAATATTGTTTCCTATTCACATTTGTGATTTTTTCCAATGAAAAATACCCATAGTGAAGAATATTTTTTTTTAATTTTGAAAAAATGTTTCATAGAGTTTTTTCTTGTTTTTCTTGTGTATGAATAATTGTATTGTGAGCATAAAAATGGCTAAAAATGTATGGGTCACAAGGCTAAATTTTATGTGAAGAGCACTTGAATACAACACCTGTTCGGACAAAAAATGGCGCGAACCTGACCAAATTGATTACATGTATATCTGCTAGAAGTTAAAAGAAGTTTTAAAAATTATTAATTCTTTCTATAATTGAATACTAAATAATCTGAAAGGTGATATTGTCTTACAGTACTAAGTCAATTGTCTTACATTATATGAATGGCACTATCTTTGTACTAAAATGCGATGTGAAAACACAACCACAAAAATGGCAAGATACCTGTCAGGCAGGGTATAGTAGTCGCAACTTGACCGCGATGGTTGACCTTCGGCTGATTATTCATATGGAATATTTCATTGTAGAAATAAAGGGTGATGAGGGTAGCCATGTATATTTATATGGAATATGTTTGTATCCAGTGCAGTATCAAAGTTAAAGTATACTTGCATTTGATCAGTTAAAACTTTCCAATACACTAATTTATAATTGCACAAATTTATATTTCCACTTTCTCATGCAGCTCGTGTTTTACGTACACTCCTTTTCAATAATAGGTTGTGCCTCATTATGTATTATAATACAAAGGTCAACCATCGGGGTCAAGTTGCGTCCACTATACTTGTCAATACAACATAAACCAGTATCAACATTTGATTACTGATAAAGTTTATCAAAAATGTTATTTCATTCAAGATTCCTAATATTTAAGATTGTCTGTCACATGTTTCAACAAATGTTGACTTCACTTCAGTTTTCCATAGAAAGTGTCAGCTGCGCAGAAAGATGTGCATAAAAAACTATAGGAGTTCCCTTTAAATAAGGCAAGAAAAATGAATAACACTTTTAACATTACTTCCGATATTCTTAAGGAGGAAAACAGAACTTACATTCACGGAATATCTAGCATTAAAATTCTTACTTAAAATTTGTAAAGTGTTGCTGAATGATAAATTTGAAAAATAAAAAATGATTGGTACATGGGCTCTTTTAATTATTAATTACATGTGGTCTTTTCTTTTCTTATTTCTAAATGTCGTTGTTTACATTTAATATGCATCTCTTTTTACACACATGGCCGTGAAGAAAACGTAAAAGAATATTATTTTTATTTAGAACTTTACAGTCTGTGAGACACAATGGCACCTTACGAACAAAGTATATGGATCGACTTATAAAGCTTTATTTTATTGGCTAATATTGTTTGATTGTCAGATCGAATCTACGCATTCCCAGACAGAATGAAATACAAGAAAGCTATCATGGTCTACAAAGCTTTAAACAGTCAGTGTCCAGAATATCTTACATCTAAATTCAAACACAAAAATCATCTATTTATTCTCTTAGATCAAATGATAATATTGAACTTCTTGTACAAAAACCTAAAAAAGATTTTTTTCGAAAATCATTGTATTACTCAGGGTCTGTCATTTGGAATGATATCCCTAATCATATAAGATCAGCTGACACCTTGGAAAAATTCATTCAAGAAACTCTGGCACTGTAGTAATGAATAAAACTATGTATCCTAGAGAAAATACTATGTACATAATTCGTAGGACTCTCCAGCAGATACAATATCATATCTTCATCTGTTGACATTGTTAAAGTTTGTATACTTCGTTTTTATTCATGTTAATATGTACTTGTTTATACTCATTACAATGTTTTTGCTTTTCAGGTTTTTTTTCAAAAGACATAGTTATGACTTTTTTTTGATGAAATTTATTTTATATAAGATATTCACCAAACTTGCTGACAATGCTTGTTGGTATTATATCTCAGCCAAATTAGATAACCACCCAAATCACCCCAGGAACTCTTCGATTATTGCCATTGAATTACTCAAAATCTTATACAGTATCATCATTATTACCTTCTAGGACTCTGAATATTTAAATGGGGTATTTTGTGACAGTCTGGTGCTGATCATTAGCGCCGCTTCAGAAGTTTCATTGGCTTTCTTTCAACTCACTTCTTAAATAAGAGGGAGCCAGTGTTTATAGGCCATGACAAAATGCTTATGGTAATCTGTTATGATCACTCACCACCAGTCGTCTGCCTGTCCACATTTTTCTTCAAAGACATCTCTGGAGTTGTGTGATAGAAATTGATGAAACTTGGCCTGGATGTTACTTGGGTTGTCCTCTTCTAATGTTATTCAGATGGTTTCACTTGCTTGCACATAGGGGCCGACAGAGCTAAAAATAGAGGAAAAAAAACGCTGAAAAGACATCTCTCCTAACCACTAGCCTGATTTTGAAATAAGTTCACACAAATGGCAAGTTTCTTGTGACCCACTGCCAAGATTGTTCAGATGTTCTGATTTGTCAAAAAACATTGCCACTAGGGGTCGTGTTTGTTGCCCCGCTCTGTTTATATATATACAGTCAAACCAGTCTATAAAGAACACCCTAGGGACAGCCAAAATGTGGTCTTTATTGCAGGCTCTCCAGCCGTTCCTAGTTTTTCCTAATTTTCCTAGTTTTTCCTAGTTTTTAGCCCACCATCATCAGATGGTGGGCTATTCAAATCACTCTGCGTCCGTGGTCCGTCGTCCTTCCGTCCGTTAACAATTTCTCGTTATCGCATCTCCTCAGAAATTACTGGGGGGATTTTGACCAAACTTTGTCAGAATGATGTATTGGTACCCTAGTTTTTCCCCTTTAAAATCAGACTGGTTCAACGATTTTTGAGTGAGTTATGGCCCTTTGTTTATTTTTATAATTTACATAGATTTATATAGGGAAAAACTTTGAAAATCTTCTTGTCCAAAACCACAGAGCCTAGGGCTTTGATATTTGGTACATAGAATCATCTAGTGGTCCTCTACCAATAAGATTAAAATTACTTCCCTGGGGTCAAATATGGCCCCACCCCGGGGGTCACATGGTTTATATAGACTTATATAGGGAAAAACTTTGAAAATCTCTTGTCCAAAACCACAAGGCCTAGGGCTTTGATATTTTGTATGTGACATCATCTAGTGGTCTTCTACTAAGATTGTTCAAATTATTCCCCTAGGGTCAAATATGGCCCTGCCCTGGGGGTCACATGGTTTACAAAGACTTATATAAGGAAAAACTTTGAAAATCTTCTTGTCCAAACCACAAAGCCTAGGGCTTTGATATTTGTAATGTAGCATCATCTAATGGTTCTCTACCAAGTTTGTTCAAATTATCCCCCTAGGGTCAAATGTGGCCGTGCCCCGGGGGTCACATGGTTCATATAGACTTATATAGGGAAAAGCTTTAAAAATCTTCTTGTCAATAACCTACAACATTCAAATTTGGACCACATGTATAGTGGCAATATGAACCTTGACATGAGTTGACCTTGATTTTGACCTAGTGACCTACTTTCACATTTCTGAAGCTACAGCCTTCAAATTTAGACCACATGCATAGTTTTGTGCACCAAAAAAACCTTTGACCTTGACATTGACCTAGTGACCTACTTCCACAATTTTTAAGATACAGGCTTCAAATTTGGACCACATGCATAGTTTAGTGACCTACTTTCACATTTCTGTAGCTACAGCCTTCAAATTTGGACCACATGCATAGTTTTGTGTTCTGAAATGAAGTTTGACCTTGACATTGACCTAGTGACCTACTTTCACATTTTTGAAGGTACAGGCTTCAAATTTTGACCACATGCATAGTTTTGTGTTCCAAAATGAAATTTGATCTTGATTTTGACCTAATGACCTACTTTCACATTTCTGTAGCTACAGCTTTCAAATTTGGACCACATGCATAGTTTTGTGCACCAAAAAAAACTTTTGACCTTGACATTGACCTAGTGACCTACTTTCACATTTTCGGAGGTACAGGCTTCAAATTTGGACCACATGCATAGTTTTGTGTTCTGAAATGAAATTTGACCTTGATTTTGACCTAGTGACCTATTTTCACATTTCTCAAGCCACAGCCTTCAAATTCGGACCACATGCATAGTTTTGTATACCAAAATGAACTTTGAACCTGAGATTGACCTTGTGACCTACTTTTACATTTCTGAAGCTACAGGCTTCAAATTTGGACCACAAGCATATTTTTGTGTTCTGAATTGAAATTTGACATTGATTCTGACCTAGTGACCTATTTTCACATTTCTCAAGCTACAGCCTCCAAATTTGAAGCACATGCATAGTTTTGTATACCGAAATGAACTTTGACCTTGAAATTGACCTAGTGACCTACTTTCGCATTTCTCAAGCTACAGCTTTCAAATTTGGACCACATGCATTGACCACATGCAAAGTGTTGTGTAGAGAAATAAAATTTGACTTTGATTTTGACCTTGAGCTAGCCTTGAAATTTGGAACATTCAAGAATGGCTCAATAGTGGGCGCCAAGATCACTCTGTGATCTCTTGTTTTTATTAAAAGTGCTCCTAGTTTTTCCTAGTTTTTAGCTCACCTGAGCAGAAAGTGCTCAAAGGTGAGCTTTTGTGATCGCCCTGTGTCTGTCGTCCGTCATCGTCCGTCCGTCAGTCGTCCGTCGTCTGTCGTCAACAATTTGACTGTTAACACTCTAGAGGTCACAATTTTGGCCCAAACTTAATGAAACTTGGTCAGAATGTTACCCTTAATAAAATCTTGGACGAGTTTGATATTGGGTTATCTGGGGTCAAAAACTAGGTCACCAGGTCAAATCAAAGGAAAAGCTTGTTAACACTCTAGAGGTCACGATTTTGGCCCAATCTTAACGAAACTTGGTCAGAATGTTTCCCCTTAATAATATATTTTACGAGTTTGTTATTTGGTCATCTGGGGTTAAAAACTAGGTCACCAGGTCAAATCAAAGGAAAAGCTTGTTAACACTGTAGAGGTCACAATTTGGGCCCAATCTTAATGAACCTTGGTCAGAATGTTACCCTCAATAAAGTCTTGGATGAGTTTGATATTGGATCAACCGAGATCAAAAACTAGGTCACCAGGTCAAATCAAAGGAAAAGCTTGTTAACATTCTAGAGGCCAGATTTATGACTGTATCTTCATGAAACTTGTTCAGATTGTTAATCTTGATGATCTATAGATCAAGTTTGAATCTGGGCCATGTAGGGTCAAAAACTAGGTCATCAGGTCAAATCAAAGGAAAAGCTAGTTTACAACGTAGAGGCCACATTTATGACCTTATCTTAATGAAACTTGGTCTGTATGTTAATCTTTATTATCTATAGGTCAAGTTCAAATCGAGGTCAGGTTGGGATCAAAAACTAGGTCACTAGGTCAAATCAAAGGAAAAACTTGTTAACACTCTAGAGGCCACATTTATGATGTATCTTCATGAAACTTAGTCAGAATGTTAATCTTGATGATCATTTGGTCAAGTTCGAATCTGGGTCATGTAGGGTCAAAAACTAGGTCAGCGGGTTAAATCAAAGAAAAAGCTAATTAACACGTTAGAGGCCACATTTATGACCATGTCTTAATGAAACTTGGTCATAATGTTAATCTTGGTGATCTTTTGGTCAGTAGGTCAGGTGAGCGATACAGGGCCTTCATGGCCCTCTTGTTCTAAAATGCTCCTAGTATTCCTAGTTTTTTATTTGCAGCATTATGTCTGAAAGTTTCAATTTTGTGTTTTAAATGTGTTTTGAAGATTTTCTTGCAGAAAACAGTGTAGAAATGTTCAGCTAACTTGCCTGTGTTACTGGCAGTAGTGGTTTGGTGTCACTGATAGATTTGGACTATGCTTAAGTGATGCCAAACAGGAACTGCATAAGCAAATTTACAGTCAGCTGAACTCCAGACCCTGATCCATGGCCAGGCCGAGGGGGCTCGTGCCTCCTGTTGGCTGAGAAGTGACCTATACTCATCAAAGATGCAACCTACTGTTTTGGCAAAGGAATAATTTTTTCTCAAAATTTAGACCCAGAAACGCACCAGAGGCCACCATTTCATACCTGTATTTCAAAATTTTCCAGGGGGAGAGCCCCCTGACCCCCATCATCAAGAGGGGAGTTACCACTCCATTATTTATTTATTGACATTTAAGACCAATAGCATAAAACACAATAACGAAGGCAATAAATATAATATCACAGCATATAAAAACTACCTCAAAATTTAGACCTAAAAATGCACCAGAGGCCACCATTTCATGCCTGTATTTAAACAATTTTCAGGGGTCTAACCCCCTGACCCCCCTTAAATGAGGGCTGTACAGCCACCAATAAATGGAAGCAGAGGCCACCATTTCATACCTGCATTTCAACAAAATTCCAAAACCCTCTAACATGGGCAAATGCACCCCTCCAATACCTCGCTAGGCTTCTCGGCGGTGACATCTTCGTTCTAGACTGGTGACCCCTGACCCCCACCCAGTCAAAATATTTCTGTATAGCTTATATGTATGGTAATTTGATAGAAAAACAGCAGCAAGATAACACTTTATCTGATAATACATCCTAGTTTTTGTCTCGGTATTCCTTGATTTTCCTAGTTTTTTCCTAGTTTTCTACTTGAAAAGTTCCTAGTTTTCTCCTAATTTTTAGCTCACCTGAGCATGAAGTGCTCAATGGTGAGCTTTTGTGATCGCCTTGTGTCCGTCGTCCGTCGTCGTCCGTCCGTCGTCCGTCGTGAACAATTTGACTGTCAACACTCTAGACATCACATTTTTGGCCCAATCTTAATGAAACTTGGTCAGAATGTTACCCTTAATAAAATCTTGGACGAGTTCGATATTGGGTTATCTGGGATCAAAAACTAGGTCACCAGGTCAAATCAAAGGAAAAGATTGTTAACACTCTAGAGGTCACAATTTTGGCCTAATCTTAATGAAACTTGGTCAGAATGTTACCCTTAATAAAATCTTGGACGAATTTAATATTGGGTTATCTGGGGTCAAAATCTAGGTCACCAGGTCAAATCAAAGGAAAACATTGTTAACACTCTAGAGGTCAAATTTTTGGCCTAATTTTAATGAATCTTGGTCAGAATGTTGCCCTTAATAAAATCTTGGACGAGTTCGATATTGAGTCATCTGGGGTCAAAAACTAGGTCACTAGGTCAAATCAGAGGAAAAGCTTGTTAACACTCTAGAGGTCACATTTTTGGCCCAATCTTAATGAAACTTGGTCAGAATGTTACCCTTAATAAAATCTTGGACGAGTTTGATATTGGGTCATCTGGGATCAAAAACTAGGTCACAAGGTCAAATCAAATGAAGAGCTTGTTAACACGCTAGAAGTCACATTTTTGTACCCCCCGACAACAAAGTTGTAAGGGGGGATATACTGGTTTCAGGTTGTCTGTCTGTCTGTCTGTCCGTCCTCTGTCCGTCTGTCTGTCTGTCCGTCTGTCTGTCTGTCCGTAGACACAATCTTGTGCGCACCATCTCTCCTCATCCCCTTGACACAATTTAATGAAACTTCACACAAGTGATCAGTAACACCAGTAGTTGTGCAATGGGCATGTTAGGTTCTTTCAGAAAAAAAACTTGCAGAGTTATGGGACTTTGTTTTTTGTTACTATACTATATACATAGACACAATCTTGTGCGCACCATCTCTCCTCATCCACTTGACACAATTTAATGAAACTTCACATAAGTGATCAGTAACAACTGTAGTTGTGCATGGGGCATGTTAGGTTCTTTCAGAAAAAAAAAATTGCAGAGTTATTTGACTTTGTTTTTTGTTACTATACTATATACATAGACACAATCTTGTGCGCACCATCTCTCCTCATCCACTTCACACAATTTAATGAAACTTCACACAAGTGATCAGTAACAACAGTAGTTGTGCATGGGACATGTTAGGTTCTTTCAACGACAAAAATTGCAAAGTTATGGGACTTTGTTTCTTGTTAACATACTATGTACATACAGTCTGCATATGCAGTCTTGTGCGCGCCTAATCTTCCGAACCCTTGCACACAATTTAATGAAACTTCACCCAAGTGATCAGTACCAACCCTAGTTGTGCATGGTGCATGTTACGTTCTTTTAGATAAATATTCTGCATAGTTATGGGACTTTGTTTTTTGTTACTAAACTGTATACATACAGTGTATATACATATAGTCCACATAATTATGCAATCTTGTGTGCATCAAATTGCGATGTACTGTGTCAGTGCGGGAGGTACATTCATCACCTTTTGTGATAGCTCTAGTTGGCCCAGTCTTAATGAATCTTGGTCAGAATGTTACCCTTAATAGAATCTTGGACGAATTCGATATTGGGTCTTCTGGGGTCAAAAACTAGGTCATCAGGTCAAATCAAGGGAAAAGCTTGTTTACACTGTAGTGGCCACTTTTATGACTGTATCTTCATAAAACTTGGTCAGGATGTTAATATTGAAGATCTTAAGGTCCAGTTTGAATCTGGGTTATGTAGGATCAAAAACTAGGTCACCAGGTCAAATCAAAAGAAAAGCTAGTTTACACTTTAGAGGCCACATTTATGACCATATCTTAATGAAATTTGGTCAAAATGTTAATCTTGATGATATATAGCTCAAGTTTGAATCTGGGTCATGTTGGGTCAAAAACTAGGTCACCTGGTCAAATCAAAGGACAAGCTAGTTAACATTTTAGTGGCCACATTTATGACCATATCTTAATGAAACTTGGTCAGAATGTTAAACTTGATGATCTTTAGGTCAAGTTTAAATCTGTGTCAGGTGGGGTCAAAAACTAGGTCATTAGGTCAAATCAAAGGAATAGCTTATTAACACTCTAGAGGCCACATTTATGACTGTATCTTCATGAAACTTAGTCAGAATGTTAAACTTGATGATCTTTAGGTCAAGTTCGAATCTGGGTCATGTCTGATCAAAAACTAGGTTATGGGGTCAAATCAAAGGAATAGCTAGTTAACACTTTAGAGGCCACATCTATGACCATATCTTAATGAAACTTGGTCAGAATGTTAATCTTGATGATCTTTAGGTCTATAGGTCAGGTGAGCGATACAAGGCCTTCATGGCCCTCTTGTTTTTTTACTGGCAAAGCTCAAATTCAGAGTCAAGCACTGAGAAAAGTCGAGCGCGCTGTCTTACGGACAGTTCTTGTTTACAGAGTCATAACCCTGTAGTTCCTGAATCACAATTTCAATCATTATCTGAATTTCATTTTCAAGTTCATGAATTTCTTAAATTATTTAATGGATTTTCTGAAATGTTCATGAACTAGAAATGAAAGTAATATTCTTGAACTTGAGACTTCATTAATTTAAGTTTAACTTAGTGAACTTTTCCTTGTAGTTCATGAACTTTTTTTGATAATTCATGAAATGATTCTTACAAATTCATGAATAAATTCATGAAGTAATGAACCTTTTTCACAGGGGCAATCATGTTTTCCAAAACCGCAAGAGCGATAGCTTAGGGATTTGACATATGGCATTGTGAAATGGTCCTCTACCAAATATATTCAAATTATGTCCTTGGGATCAAAATTGGCCCTGCCCTTGGGTTCACAAATTTTACATGTCTATTTATGTAAAAAGAAACTTATAACCTTGTCTAGAACCATACTGCCCTGAGGTTATATATTTGGCATGTAGCATTGTGTATTTCTCCTATAGTTTGTTCAAATTATGCCGCTAGGGTCGAAATTGGCCTCTCCCTTGGGTTCACTTATTTTAAATATACTTATATAAGAAAAACTTTAGAAATCTTCTTGTCTGAAACCTTGAGCCCTGGAGCTTGAAACATTGTGTAACCAAATTTTTTCAAAACATGCCCCTCCAGGTGTCAAATTGGTCCCACCCATAGGTTCACTTTTTTTACTTAGACTTATACAAGAAAAAAATTAAAATTCTTCTTGTTTTGATCCTCAAGGCCTAGAGTGAAACGATTTGGCGTATAGCATTGTGCAGAAGTTTTCTACCAAGAAATCATGTACCCATTTGAGTCAGGTGAGCAAAACAGGGCCATTATGGCCCTCTTGTTTCAAATGTATTGCTGGAGAGCCTGTTATTGGGAGGTGGTCTTTATTCACAGGTTAAAATACACTGTAAATGTGAAAATGGGAAACAAAAATGTGGTCTTTAGAGCCAGGTGGTCTCTGTTCAGAGGTGGTCTTTAACACAGGTTTGACTGTAGAGGAAAATTTAAAAGTCAGAATCAGCATGCACAATTTTGAAATAGTTTAACACAAATGTTTCTCGGGTAACCATTTACGAAGATTATGGAAATTATTCTGTTTCTTTAAAAAAAAAACTTGGCAGCCAGGGCGTATGGTCTCTTTTCCCTGTACGCATGTATTGGGAACATAAGTTCTTCTTCCCTCATCCTTTTATCCCCCCACCACCTATCTAGCAACCACCTTGGCAACACACATTAACCACCACATATTTACTTAGAAATATGCTTGTCAGAAAACACTTGCAGTATTTAAAAATATTCTCAAAGACATTTTCCTTGTACATGTATAACCTTTTACCAGAACTGTTCAAGCAAGCTGAGAAATCTAGGGCCCATGACCCTCTTCTTTTCTGTTGCAGATCCTGTTTTAGTGTTACCAGCTGCTGGCAACTGTGGAAGTGACACTATCCTTACTTGTCGGAATGTTCAGGGAAATCAGCTAGGATTCACAGTAGAGAAAAAGGACTTATGCATTAATAGCAATACTACCAATGCAACTAAATACAGCTGTACCAAAAAAGGCTCATTGTTCAACGTAACAATACACAATACAGATATTTCTGACGAAGGAAATTACAGTTGTTCAGAAGGTTTTGGTACCAGTAATTACCAATTTTTGAAGATTGAATGTATGTATTATTTTCATTGCGAAAGTATACAAATCAGTTATTGTAATGCAAAGTTTGATTCTATTATATCCCCATAGAAGATAAAGGTATATGTAGGCTACATTGGATTAAGTTTGATTCTATTATATCCCCATAGAAGATAAAGGTATATGGAGGCTACATTGGATTACGCATGTCTGTGGCCTGGTCAGTCTGATGTATCCGCTCAATAGCATGAGTAGCATATAATACCCACACAAAATGAAATTTGAGGGTGGGAGTTATAATATAGAAGAGCTTGTCTATCGATCGGTGTGTCGGTCCGTTGGTTTTATGGTTTCCGGATGATAACTCTTGAATGGCTAGACCGATTTAGATAATTTATGATACACAGGTGTAACAGTTGACTTCAAACCATTTGCCCCTCATCGATGTGGGTTTGAAACCTCATTTGGGGCGTAGAATTCTTCACGTGAGGAAGCCATCCAGCTGGCTTACGGAAGGTCGGTGGTTCTACCCAGGTGCCCGCTCGTGTTGAAATAGTGCACGGAGGGGCACCTGGGGTCTTCCTCCACCATTAAAGCTGGAAAGTCGCCATATGACCTAAAATTGTGTCGGTGCGACGTTAAACCCAACAAAATAAATAAATAAATAACAGGTGTAACATGAGAATATACAGGTCAAGTTCGACTTTGGGGTCATTAAGTGAAAGTGACCCTGAATAATTAAATGGTTTCCTGATGATAACTTGAGAATGCTTGGGCCTAGAATCATTAATTTTATTACACAGGTGTAACATCATGAAGTACAGGTCAAGTTTGACTTTGAGGTTAGTAGGTCAAAGGTCAAGGTCACAATGACTAAGAACAATTAAATGGTTTCCCGATGATAACTTGAGAATGCTTGGGCCAAGGATCATAATTTTTGGACACGACTTTGAAGTCAGTTGTGAAGTCAGTTGGTCAAAGGTCAAGGTCACAGTGACTCGAAACAATTAAGCGGTTTCCAGATGTTAACTTACAAACGCTTTGGTGTAGGATCTTAAATTTTTGTACACAACTGTAACATGATCAAATACAGGTCGTGTTGAACTTTGAGGTTAGTAGGTCAAAAGTCAAGGTCAAAATCACATGAAAGAGTTAAACGGTTTCCGGATGGTAACTTAAGAAGGCTTTGGCCTAGGATCATGAAAATTGATAGGGAGGTTGGTTATGACCAGCAGATGACCCCTAATGATTTTGAGGTCAAGGTCAAGGTCACAGTGACTCGAAACAATTAAGCGGTTTCCAGATGTTAACTTACAAACGCTTTGGTGTAGGATCTTAAATTTTTATACACAACTGTAACATGATCAAATACAGGTCGTGCTGAACTTTGAGGTCAGCAGGTTACAGGTCAAGGTCACAGGAACCCAGAACACTTGTGGTTTTCGGACAATAACTTCACATCGCTTTGAACCAGGATCACGAAATTTAATAGGGAGGTTGGTCATGACCAGCAGATGACCTGTAATTATTTTGGGTTCCAATGGTCAAAGGTCATTTAAACCTTTTCTGGACAATAACTTGAGAACGCTTAGGTCGAGGATCATGAAACTTCATACGGAATTTGATCATGACCAGCAGATGGCCTGTATTGATTTTGAGGTCAGTAGGTTAAAGGTCAAGCAAGTTCAGCTTTGACATTGGCTTCGTTCTGTGACAAGGCCATATTATGGGGATATTATTCGTCACTCCTGTGACAAATCTAGTTTACTTTGTCAAGATGATGAGCAGAGCGCACAACCATGGGTCAGTAGGTCCAAGGACAAGGTCAAACTTGAATGTCAAATGTGAATTAGCCTAATTTCCTAACTTTGTGCCCATTGGATATCTAATTTGCTGGGATGCTGGCAAATGTCCTGGATCATTAAGTCCTAGGTACATCTCACTCAGGTCAATATCAGATAGCTTAAATTTGACCAGCTCATATCTAGTAAAGCACTTAAAGGATTTTCATAAAACTATGATTGCTTATTTACCTGTTGCAGGTGATGTACACAGCACACAACCAAGGCCACTAGGTTTAAGGTCAATGACAAGCTTGATGTTAAAGTTCATGTCGTCGTCCGTCGTCGTCCGTCTGTCCGTCGTCGTCAACAATTTGACTGTTAACACTGAATGTTACCCGCAATAAAATCTTGGACAAGTTCGATATTGGGTCAACTGGGGTCAAAAACTAGGTCACCAGGTCAAATCAAAGGAAAAGCTTGTTAACACTCTAGAGGTCACATTTTTGGCCTAATCTTAATGAAACTTGGTCAGAATGTTACCCTTAATAAAATCTTGGACAAATTCGATATTGGGTCATCTGGGGCCAAAAACTAGGTCACCAGGTCAAATCAAAGGAAAAGCTTGTTAACACTCTAGAGGTCACATTTTTGGCCCAATCTTAATGAAGCTTGGTAATAATGTTACCCTCAATAAAATCTTGGATGAGTTTGATATTGGGTTATCTGGATTCAAAAACTAGGTCACCAGGTCAAAACAAAGGAAAAGCTTGTTAACACTCTAGAGGTCACAATTTTGGCCAAATCTTAATGAAACTTGGTCAGAATGTTACCCTCAATAACATGTTAGACAGGTTTGATATTGGGCCATCTGGGGTCAAAAACTAGGTCACCGGGTCAAATCAAAGGAAAAGCTTGTTAACACTCTAGAGGTCACAATATTGGCCCAATCTTAATGAAACCTAGTCAGAATGTTACCCTCAATAAAATCTTGTAGGATTTCGATATTGGGTCATCTGAGGTCAAAAACTAGGTCACCAGGTCAAATCAAAGGGAAAGCTTGTTAACATTGTAGAGGCCACATTTATGACTGTATCTTCATGAATCTTAGTCAGAATGTTACTCATGATGATTTCAAAGTCCAGTTCGAATCTGGGTCATGTAGGGTCAAAAACTAGGTCACAAGGTCAAATCAAAGGAAAAGCTAGTTAACACTCTTGAGGCCACATTTATGACCATATCTTGATGAAACTTGGTCAGAATGTTAATCTTGATGATCTATAGTTCAAAATCAAATCTGGGTCAGGTGGAGTCAAAAACTAGGTCACCGAGTCAAATCAAAGGAAAAGTTTGTTAACACTCTAGAGGTCACATTTATGACTGTATCTTCATGAAACTTAGTCAGATTGTTAATCTTGATGATCTTTAGGTCAAGTTTGAATCTGAGTCATGTGGGGTAAAAAACTAGGTCACTGGGTCAAATCAAAGGAAAAGCTAGTTAACAACTTAGAGGCCGCATTTATGACCATATTGTAATGAAACTATCTTGATAATTATCCAGGTCATTAGATCAAAGGTCAAGGACACGCTTGAAAGTCAATGGTCATAATTGTAAAGGTTTACTTTCCCCTTATCAAAGTGACGTGCGGGGACAGGGCCCTCACTCTACTTTGGGGGAAGGGGTCCGCAGCCCTCAGGCAGGGGAATTTTCGCGTCGTTTTAGCCAAAAGGGGGAATTTTCATTGCCTTCGAACAATAACATACTATGTAAGAACTATAACATGTATAACTTTCATTACACTAAAACTGTTTTTTTTTTCAACATATTACTGGTAACTGCATTTATATCATGTCAAGATCAGCTTTTCAGGGGTCAAGATATACTGTTATTAATGCAACTTCCACAAACTTTATCTAAAACAAGTACATTCATCATTACAGAATTTTTTACTCAATTTATATTTTAGTTGTCTAAAAGTGGGTGGGGTTTGGTGCCTTTGCATGGTTTTATTATCTAAAAATGCTTCAAAATAAGGGCTGCTTTTGCAACAATTATCATATTTTTCTTAAATGCAGTTTTCAATGGCTTTTTATGTAGATTGTACTAGAAAAATCTTGTAAGAAATGATAAAAATGTCCGAAAATCACGGTCGCGAAAACGGGTGACAAATATGGAAAACGAAGTAAACATTTAAAATTCCTGATGAACTATCTGTTTTAAATTTCATTTTTTTCACCATACATATTCAATACTTATAATTTCTGCTTGTTTAAAGCTTTTTATTTATTTTGGACCAAACAAAGCCTCGGCAATGATAATATATTTTCTATAGACAGTAACGGTTGACCGGCTCACGTAATCGTATCAAGAAAACAAAATAACGATTTTATCGCTAATTAACAAGTGGTGCAAAGACGATAATCTAAATTAATAAACTTGTACATATTGATCAGTAAACACCGTTGCTAATAATAGGGATTATTGTTCTGAATACAAACCGCGAGATGACCACGTGTCAATCGGCGCGTGGCGTGATTGACATCTGTTAGCAGCTAATTAACATATGACGCTCCGCCTACTGGCATACTTCCGCTTATGACGGCGAACAATATTGAAATTGACTGGGGTTTTGATTGGCAAGGGGCAGAACTTTCGAACTCGAGATGCATCAAATAAAATTTCCGCGATTCAACCCGATGCACAGGGCATATTTTGTGCAGGACAAATACGAGTTTTTCTCGATTTTCATGGGTCAAAAACCCGGGACATCGGGTCAACCGAATGCCCTGTTTCAAGGGGGAATTTCAGTCTCTGGAGGGGAAAAAAAGATACAATTTTGGCGGGGGAAGCAGCCGATATTCGGCGGTAAAAACGGCCGATCGAGTGCCCTGCGGGTATATTAATCATCACGTAAATTATTCAAGAAATGTCTTTTAGTTTTTAGACCTAATCCGCAAAATCGGGGAAAAGGTTGAACATTTTCAACTTTTATCTGAAATATTTATGACCCCTTTCGAAAAAGGAGGGGTATATTGTTTTGCAGATGATGGTCAGTCGGTCAGTCTGTCTGTTGGTCGGTCTGAATGTAGACCAATCCGTTTCCGGATAACTCAAGAAGCTTGGGCCTAGGATCATGTAAGTGGACAGGGAGATTGGTCATCACTAGCAGATGACCCCTGTTGATTTTGAGATCAGTATGTCAAAGGTCAAGGTCACAGTGACCTGGAACAGTTAAAACAGTTTCCAAATGATAACTCAAGAATGCTTGGGCCTAGGATCTTGAAAGTTGTTAGGAAGGTTGGTAATGACCAGCACATGACCCTTATTGATTTTGAGATCAGAATGTCAAAGGTCAAGGTTACAGTGACCCGGAACAGTTTAATGGTTTCCAGATGGTAACTCAAGAATGCTTGAGCCTGGGATCATGAATGATGATAGGGAGGTTGATCATGACCAGCAGATGACCCCTATTGATTTTGAGATCAGTAAGTCAAAGGTCAAAGTTACCAGGAGCAGTATAACGGTTTCTGGACAAAAAGTTCAGGATCAAGAAAATTGAAAGGGAGGTTGGTCATGACCAGCAGATGTCCCCTATTGATTTTGAGGTCATTACATTAAAGTTCAAGGTCACATTGACCAGGAACATTTAAACGGTTTCCGAATGATAACCCAAGAACGCTTGGGCCAAGGATCATGACAGTTGATAGAAAGGTTAATCATGACCATTATATGAGGCCAGTAGGTCAAAAGTCTACATAACATTGACGCGGAACAGTTAAAATTTTTCCATAGGATTACTTGGGGACACTTGGGCCTGGATCACAAAACTTGATAGGAAGAATAGTCATGACCAGTAGATGACCCTTATAGTTTTTGTACCCCCCGACAACAAAGTTGTAAAGGGGGTATACTGGTTTCAGGTTGTCTGTCCGTCCGTCCGTCCGTCCGTGCGTCTGTCTGTCCGTAGACATAATCTTGTGCGCACCATCTCTCCTCATCCCCTTGACACAGTTTAATGAAACTTCACACAAGTGATCAGTAACAACAGTAGTTGTGCATGGGGAATGTAAGGTTCTTTCAGAAAAAAAAATGGCAGAGTTACGGGACTTTGTTTTTTGTAACTATACTATATACATAGACACAATCTTGTGCGCACCATCTCTTCTCATCCCCTTGGCACAGTTTAATGAATCCTCACACAAGTGATCAGTAACAACAGTAGTTGTGCATGGGGCATGTTAGGTTCTTTCAGCGACAAAAATTGCAGAGTTATGGGACTTTGTTTCTTGTTAACATACTATGTACATACAGTCTGCATATGCAATATTGTGCGCGCCTAATCTTCCGAACCCTTGCACACAATTTAATGAAACTTCACACAAGTGATCAGTACCAACCCTAGTTGTGCCTGGTGCATGTTACGTTCTTTTAGATAAATATTCTGCATAGTTATGGGACTTTGTTTTTTGTTACTATACTGTATACATACAGTCTATATACATATAGTCCACATAATTATGCAATCTTGTGTGCATCAAATTGCAATGTACTGTGTCAGTGCATGCGGGGGGTACATTCATCACCTTTAGTGATAGCTCTAGTTAAGGTCAGAAGGCCAAAGGTCAAGGTTACATTCAGTTGCCCCAGAACAGATGAATACTTTCCTGATGATAACTTCAGAACACTTTGGCTTAGGATCACGAAAGTTAATAGGGAGGTTGATCATCCATGTTGATTTTTAGCTCACCTGAGCACAAAGTGCTGTAAGGTGAGCTTTAGTGATCGCCCTGTGTCCATCGTCCGTCGTCAACAGTTTGACTGTTAACACTCTAGAGGTCACAATTTTGGCCCTAACTTAATGAAACTTGGTGACAGTGTTACCCTCAATAAAATCTTGGACAAGTTCGATATTGGGTCATCTATCTCACCAGATCAAATCAAAGGAAAAGCTTATTAACAATCTCGAAGTCACAATTTTGGCCCGATCTTAATGAAACTTGGTTAGAATGTTACCCTCAATAAAATTATGGACGAGTTCGATATTGGGTTATTCAGGGTGAAAAACTAGATCACCAGGTCAAATCGAAGGAAAAGCTTGTTAACACTCTAGAGGTCACATTTTTGGCCCAATCTTAATGAAACTTGGTCAGAATGTTACCCTCAATAAAATTATGGACGAGTTCGATATTGGGTTATTCAGGGTGAAAAACTAGATCACCAGGTCAAATCGAAGGAAAAGCTTGTTAACACTCTAGAGGTCACATTTTTGGCCCAATCTTAATGAAACTTGGTCAGAATGTTACCCTCAATAAAATCTTTGATGAGTTCAGTATTGGGTCATCTGGGTTCAAAAACCAGGTCACCAGTTCAAATCAAAGGAAAAGATTGTTAACACTCTAGAGGTCACAATTTGGGCCCAATCTTAATGAAACTTGGTCAGAATGTTACCCTCAATAAAGTCGAGTATGATATTGGGTCATCCAGGTTAAAAAAACTAGGCCACCAGGTCAAATCAAAGGAAAAACTTGTTAACACTGTAGAGGCCAGATTTTTGACTGTATATTCATGAAACTTGGTCAGAATATTAATCGTGTTGATCTCAAGGTCCAGTTTGAATCTGGGTCATGTAGAATCAAAAACTAGGTCACCAGGACAAAACAAAGGAAAAGTTAGTTTAGTCTGTAGAGGCCACATTTATAACCATATCTTAATGAAACTTGGTCAGAATGTTAATCTTGATGATCTATAAGTTAAGTTCAATTCTGAGCCAGGTTGGTCCAAAAACTAGGTCACTAGGTCAAATTGAAGGAAAAGGTTGTTAACACTATAGAGGCCACATTTATGACTGTATCTTCAGGAAACTTAGTCAGAATGTTAATCTTGGTGATTTTTAGGTCAAGTTTGAATCTGGGTCATGTTTGGTCAGAAACTAGGTCACTGGGTCAAATCGAAGGAAAAGCTATTTAACACTTTAGAGGCCACATTTATGACCATATCATAATGAAACTTGGTCAGAATGTTAATCTTGATGATCTTTAGGTCAATAGGTCAGGTGAGTGATACAGGGCCTTCATTGCCCTCTTGGTTACGTTAATAGGTTAAAGTTCAAGGTCACATTGAACCGAGAACAGTAGAACTTCAGTTTACAGAGAGAAAATAATTTCTGTTCTTTGTGCAATTACTGAATGCATCAAGGGGGCATTTCGTGTTCTATGAGCGTCTGTTTGACATCTGTTTTGGGTAAACAGGTTATGCTCAGAGTGAGCTAATGTGATCACCTACCATTCTCCATCTGTCTACACTTTTCTTCAAATGACATCTCAGTTTTCAATTGACTTTCATGAAATTTAGTCAGAATGATTGCCTTGATGAAATCTAGGCTGAGTATTGGTCATCTTGGGTTAAAAACTAGGTCACAAGGTCAAATCAAATAAATACATTTTCTATGCGATAGAAGCTGTATTTGTGCCCCCCCATGAGTGGTGGGGGCATATAGATTTGCTCTTGTCTGTGCATCCGTCCGTCCTTCCGTCTGTGCGTCCGTACGTCAGTCCGAAGTTCGTGACACGCCTAGCTCAAAAAATATTTGATATAAATTAATGAAACCTTGCATGAGTCTTTATCATGATATGAACTTGCGCACCTTCTATTTTTCTTCTGGCTCCGCCCCCTAATTTTAGAGTTATGGCCCCTGAAATAGTCAAAAATGCACATTTTCACCTTGTGACACGCTTAGCTCAAAAAGTATTTGATATAGATCCATAAAACCTTGCATGAGTCTTAATCATGAAATGAACTTGCGCACCTCCTATTTTTCATCTGAGTGTGCCCCCTTTTTCTAGAGTTATGGCCCCTGAAATAGTCAAAAATGCACATTTTCACCTTGTGACACACCTAGCTCAAAAAGTATTTGATATAAATTGATGAAATTGCATAAATCTTTATCATGATATGAACTTGTGCACCTCCTATTTTTCATCTGGGTCAGCCCCCTATTTCCAGAGTTATGGCCCCAGAAATAGTAAAAAAATGCACATTTTCACCTAATTATGTGCCTCACTCAAAATGTATTTAATGTAAAATCATGAAACCTTGCTTGAGTCTTTATCATAATGTGACCTTGCACACTTGGCATTCTTCCTGAGAATTTTAGCGTTTATTACAGAGTTATTGGCCCTTTAAATAGCCATAAAGTGGATTTTTTGTTTGTGATGCTCATAGCTCAAAAAGTATATGGTATAGAATAATGAATCCATTTCATAATTTTTTTTTAGGCTATACCCAATTAAGACTGCAAACATTTGAATGATTTCCCCTTATTTGTGACAAATGTACCAGTGGGGGGCACATCCTGTGTCCTACAGACACATTCTAGTTTTAAAATTGATCTCCATAAGATTTGGTCAGAATGATTGCCTTGATGAAATTTAGGTTGAGTTCGAATATGTGTCATCTGGGGTCAAAAGGTAGGTCACTAGGTAAAAAAAAAAATTGTGTATGCAGTAGAGGCTGTATTTTTCAGTTGATCTCCATGAAATTTGGTCAGAGTAATTGCCTTGATGAAATCTAGGTTGAGTTTGAATATCGGTCACCTGGGGTCAAGAAGTAGGTCATTTTGTCAAATCAAAGAAAAACCTTGTGTATGTGAAAGAAGCTGTATTTTTCAATTGACATTCATGAAATTTGGTCAGAATGATTGCCTCGATGAAGTCTGGGTCAAGTTCGAATATGGGTCATCTGGGTTAAAATAGTAGGTCACAAAGTCAAAGAAAAACCCTGTTTATGTGATAGAGGCTGTATTTTTAGCTCACCTGAACATGAAGTGCTCAAAGCTGAGCTTTTGTGATCGCCCTGTGTCCGTCGTCCATAGGTCCGTCGGTCGTCCGTCTGTCCGTCATCTGTCGTCAACAGTTTGACTGCTAACGCTCTAGAGGTCACAATTTTGGCCCAATCTAAAGGAAACTTTGTCACAATGTTACTTTCAATAAAATCTTGGACGAGTTTGATATTGAGTTATCTTGGGTCAAAAACTAGGTCACCAGGTCAAATCAAAGGAAAAGCTTGTTAACACTGTAGAGATCACAATTTTGGCTCAATCTTAATGAAACTTGGTCAGAATGTTACCCTCTATAAAATCTTGGATGAGTGTAATATTGGGTCATCTGGGGTTGAAAACTAGGTCACCAGGTCAAATCAAAGGAAAAGCTTGTTAACACTGTAGAGGCCACATTTATGACTGTACCTTCATAAAATTTTGTCAGAATGTTAATCTTGATGATCTCAAGGTCCAGTTTGTGTGTCATGTAGGGTCAAAAACTAGGTCACCACGTCAAATAAAAGGAAAAGCTATTTAACACTGTAGAGGCCATATTTTTGATAATATCTTAATGAAATTTGGTCAGAATTTTTATCTTGATGATTTATAGGTCAAGGTCAAATCTGGGTCAAGTTGGGTCAAAAACTAGGTCACTAGGTTAAATCAAAGGAAAACACACTAGAGGCCACATTTATGACTGTATCTTCATGAAACTTAGAATGTTAATCTTGATGATCTTTAGGTAAAGTTCGAAATTGGGTCATGTGGGGTTAAAATCTAGGTCACCGGGTCGAATCAAAGGAAAAGCTTGTTAACCCTATTGAGGTCACAGTTTTGGCCCAATCTTAATGAAACTTGGTCAGAATGTTACCCTCAATAAAATCTTGAACGAGTTCGATATTGGGTCATCTGGGGTCAGAAACTGGGTCACCAGGTTAAATCAAAGGAAAAGCTTGTTAACACTCTAGAGGTCACATTTTTGGCCCAATCTTAATGAAACTTGGTCAGAATGTTACCTTCTATAAAATCTTGGAAGGTAGTGATACTGGGTCATCTGGGGTCAAAAACTAGGTCACCAGGTCAAATCGAAGGAAAAGCTTGTTAACACACTAGAGGTCACAATTTTGGCCCAATCTTAATGAAACTTGTTCAGAATGTTACTCTCAATAAAATTTTGGACGAGTTCGATATTGGGTCATCTGGGGTCAAAAACTAGGTCACCAGGTCAAATCAAAGGAAAAATTTGTAAACACCCTAGAGGTCACAATTTTGGCACAGTCTTAATGAAAGTTATTCAGAATGTTATTATACCCCCACAAAATGGAGTTTGGCGGGGGTGTATATAGGAGTGAGCTTGGCGGTCGGTCAGTTGGTTTTGCATGATTTCTGGATGATAACTCATGAAAGGATTGACCAATTTAAATAATTTTTGGTACACAGGTTTATCATCAGACAATACAGGTGAAGTTCAAATTTGGCGTGAGTAGGTCAAAGGTCAAGGTGACAGTGACCCTGAACAGTTAAACGGTTTCCGGATGATAACTTGAGAACGCTTGGGCCTAGGAAAATAAATTTTGGTACACATGTGTAACATCAGAAAATACAGGTCAAGATCAAATTTGGGGTCAGTAGGTCAAAGGTCAATGTCACAGTGACCCTGAACAGTTAAACGGTTTCCGGATGATAACTTGAGAACGCTTGGGTCTAGGATCATAAATTTTGGTACAAAGGTGTAACATCGTGAAATGCAGGTCAAGTTCGACTTTGAGGTCTGTAGGTCCAGGGCCAACGTAACAGTGTTTCGGAACAGTTAAATGGTTTCCGGATGATAACTTGAGAACGCCCAAGGCTAGGATCATCAATTTTGATACACAGGTGTAACATCATGAAATACAGGTCAAGTTCTACTTTAAGGTCAGTAGGTCAAAGGTCAAGGTCACAGTGACTTGGAACAGTTGTACAGTTTCATGATGTTAAGTTGAGAATGCTTGTGCCTAGAATCATGAAAATTGATAGGATGGTTGGTTATGACTAGCAGATGACCCCTAATGATTTTGAGGTCAGTAGGTCACAGGTCAAGGTCACAGTGACTCGGAACATTTAAACAGTTTTCGGACAATATCTTGAGAATGCTTGGGACTAGGATCAGGAAACTTAATCTGGAAATTTGGTCATGTTAAGCAGATGACTCGTATTGATTTTGAGTTCCAAAGGTCAAAGGTCATTTATAACTTTTACGGAAAATAACTTTAGAAAGCTTGGGCGGAGGATCATAAAACTTCATAGGGAGGTTGATCATGACTAGCAGATGACCTCTACGGGTTTTGTGGTCAGTAGGTCAAAGGTCAGGCAAGTTCGGCTTTGACGTTGGCTTAGTTTTGTGACAAGGCCATATTGTGGGGGTATAATTCGTCATTCCAGTGACAAGTCAAGTCTTCAATAAATCTTAGACAAGTTCGCTATTGGTTCATCTTGGGTCAAAAACTAGGTCACCAGGTCAGATCAAAGGAAAAGCTTGTTAACACTCTAAAGGTCACAATTTTTGTCCAATCTTCATGAAACTTGGTCAGAATGTTATCCTCAATAAAATCTTGGACAAGTTCTATCTTGGGTGATCTTGGGTCAAAACTAGGTCACCAGGTCAAATCAAAGGAAAAGCTTGTTAACACTGTAGAGGCCACATTTATGACTGTATCTTTATGAAACTTAGTCAGAATGTTAAACTTGATGATCTCAATGTCCATTTTGAATTTGGTTTATGTAGGGTCAAAAACTAGGTCACCAGGTCAAATCAAAGGAAAAGCTAGTTAACACTCCAGAGGCCACATTTATGACCATATCGTAATGAAACTTAATTAGAATGTTACTCTTGATGGTCTATAGGTCAGATTCAAATCTGGGTCAGGTAGGGTGGAAAGCTAGGTCACTAGGTCAAATCAAATTAAAAGCTTGTTGACACTCCAGAGGCCACATTTATGACTGTATCTTTATGAATCTTAGTCAGAATGTTATTTTTGATGATCTTTAGGTCAAGTTCAAGTCTGGGTCATGTGGGGTAAAAGATTGGATCACTAGGTCAAATCAACGGAAAAGGTAGTTAACACTCCAGAGGCCACATTTATGAACATATGTTAATGAATCTTGGTCAGAATGTTAATCTTGATGATCTTTAGGTCAAGTTCAAATCTGGGTCAGGTGGGGTGAAAAACTAATCAAAGGAAAAGGTTGTATACACTCTAGAGGCCACATTTATGATTGTATCTTCATGAATATTAATCTTGGTGATCTTTAGGTCAAGTTCGAATCTGGGTCATGTGGGGTCAAAAACTAGGTCACCAGGTCAAATCAGAGGAAAAGCTAGTTAACACTTTAGAGGCCACATTTATGACCATATCTTAATGAAACTTGGTCAGAATTTTAATCTTTATGATCGTTAGGTCAGTAAATCAGGTGAGCGATACAGGGCCTTCATGGCCCTCTTGTTTGACCACTCAGTGCTCGATATCTGTCGAGGGTCGTGCATCTGTCAACAATTTCTAAAAAAAATCTTCTTCTTGGGCAGAATTACACCAAACTTCAAAGGAATGATCCTTGGGTAGTTCCCTTTCAAAATTGTTCAAAGACTTGAATTCCATATAGAACTCTGGTTGCCATTGTCCAAATCCGCTAGGCATAGAACCTTGAAATTTGGCATGTGACATCATCTAATGGTCCTCTATGAAAGTTGTTTAAATTGTGCCTCTGGGATGAATAGAATACCAGCTACAGGGACTCACAAATGTTAAATGTTATATAACTTATATAGAAAAAAACTTTTCTTGTCTAAAACCACAAGATCTAGGCCTTTGGTATTTGGTTTGTAGCATTACCTTGTGGTCCTTTGCAAAAATTTTTAAATTATGCTCCTGGGTTGAAAAGAGGTCCAGCTACGGGAAGTCTCAAGTTTTTCATTACCTTAAATAGGAAGAAACTTGAAAGAAACCTTCTTGCCTTAAACGCAAGGCCTAGGCTTTTGTTATTTGGTATGTTGCATTGCCTTGTGGTCCTCTACCAAAATTGTTAAAATTATGCCCATTGGGTGAAAAGAGGCCCGGTCCTGGGGGTCCCAAATTTAACATAGACTTTTATAGGGAAGAAACAAAATCTTCTTGCCTGAAAGTTCAAGGCCTAGGCCTTTGATATTTGATAAATTATGTAGCATTTCCTAGTGGATTTCTAACAAGATTGTTCAAATTATGCATGTGAGGTGAAAAGAGGCCCTACCATGGGGGTCTCAAATTTAACATAGACTTATATATAAGGAGAATCAAAATCTTCTTGTCTGAAAGTTCAAGGCCTAGGCTTTTGATATTTTCTATATAGCATTGCCTAGTGGAATTCTAACAATATTGTTCAAATTATTGTGTGAAAAACTAGGTCACCAGGTCAATATTGACTACATTGTACACCAAATATTCAGAAGGTTTAGTTAGAATGATTGCCTTGATGAAATCTAGGTCAGGTTAAAATTTGGATCATCTTAGGTCAAAAACTAGATGACTAGGTCAAATTAAAGAAAAAGCCTTGTGTATGCAATAGAGTCTGTATTATGCTCTTCTTGAATGATAGCCTTGATGCAATTAAGGTCAAGTTTTAATTTGGGTCATCTGGGGTTAAAAACTAGGTCACTAGGACAAATCAAAGAAAAACGTTTCGTATGTGATAGAGGCTGTATTTTTCAATTGAGGTTTATGAAATTTCGTCAGAATGACTGCCTTGATCAAATCTATCTGTTTAAATCATTTTACAGTAAAGTAAAAGTTTTTGGAAGAGAGCAGTTCAGTATCTTTCCTGCAAAAGTTTGCATCTCAAGTCAATATGCAACATAAATAAACTTTATCGCTTGAAAAATAGGTAAATGATATAACCTGATTATTTAATATATGCAGAGATGCTTAAAGATTTCAAAAATAACTATTTCTTAAGTTTGCTGAAGTATTTGTTATCATCAGCTGTAAGATTTTGAGTTGCCTGCATTTAGAGATTTTTAACTTACTTCAACGCGGACTGCAGACAGCAGACTGCGTACTTACAGTAGAGGTTTTCTCAAAATATTCAAAGGTTCACAAAAAAAGAGAGTAAAACATACTTAGGGTATATAATATGTTTCTTTTACCTATATGTGTAGTAACTTTTGCCTTTATTGTACAAATTAGTGTATTGTGATATAATGATCTGCTATTATACAAAATATATGTTTGAAAATATATGGATAGTGAACAGGCTACATTTAAAACACGTAACCGCAATATTCAGATGTCATCTAAATACTAAATACTCACGAAATTGACTACAAGCATATAAATAAGCTGCTACACTTTCACGGGGGAGGAAGTGTTACACGAAGGATGGAGTTCTTCTGATAACCTGTCATGTTTTCTTCTGATAACTGTTACGGAGTTCCTGGAAAACGTTACAGAGTTCTTCTGATATCTGTATGACAAAACAAGGAATCGGTCGACGAAATGGTAATTATCAATCTTTAGAAAGAGAGAATAGGGTGTAAAACTAAAGTCTGATTATCAAAGTTGCCTAATGTTTTGTGCTATGCGTTAGAAAAAAACTGTAAAGTCTAATAATCAGCGCCACTTCTTGAAATCAAGACATTTTGAGTAAAATGTCGAAATCGTTTGCTTATTCATACATATTAATCTACTCATTCACGTTCTTCATCCTCACCACATGCAATAACCTAATTTTAGTGCAAAGCTGCAAACATAAACCACTATCTAACAATTTTATGTCCGATTTTTCAAATGTTACGGAGTTCAGGTGATAACTCTGAAGATGTCACAGAGTTCTTATGATAACTTTTGTTACTGCCAGGGTGTTTCTTGAGCTATGTTAAGATACTTTTTAGCTAATTTTATTACTTAGAAAGGGTGTTAATTATGTTCTAATGTAAAATATTTATCCAAGGCACAGTATTGTGGTTATATTATGTATGGTATGTGCGTTTTTGAGTTCCAATGATAACGTTTTAGTATTATATTTTTAATTCTACATTGTTACTAGATGTTACTATTAAAGGGACTGTGTACGCTCATTATGAT